>NW_005843180.1:98853-104372 GCF_000455745.1 Alligator sinensis
ATGTACCTTTGCCCTACAGCTGTCCCAAGACACAGCCTTGTCAGAAAGTAAAACTTTACTTTCTCCTCCCAGTCAATGCTGCTGCAAAACACTAATTTCTCCCCTTGCCCCCTCCCCCATGCTTATTATCCCAATTCCATCTCTTCATATTGTGCTTAGATACTTCTCACTCCTCAATCTCCCTCCCTCACTCTCCCGCATTCCTTCTGTTGTGCTGTGCTGCAACTAGAACGCTGTTTAGGGCCTCAAATGCCAAACTCAACTCCTGCTGTACTACTCCCATCAAGCAATTCCTCTTCCCCTCACCAGCTCCCACACCCTTCACTCCTCTTCACTGTTGTCCTGCACCTTGTCCTGTTTACATCGTGAGTAGGGAACGCGCGTGTGCATGAAGTGCCTTGTAGCTCTACAGCACTACACAGAACTACTCACTGTCCGTTACGTCTTCCCAGCGCTCTGCAGGCAACGTTCACAAACACTGAAGCTGGGTGCTGTGAGGTTTGTGGGACTTCTCCTTTGAGAAGTTCCTGCAGCCTCTGCAGCATTGTGCAAGCTGTCTGGGAAGAATTCATGGCTCTTTATAAAGATCACAAAGTAAGTGATACTAAAGCTGGGATTGAGAAGAGCAGGATTCATTGCCCAGAAAGATCTCAGTATTTTGTCCCTACTTCCTTTGAGTCCTCCTCCCCCTTCATTAATACCCTTAGTCCACAGGTCCTTGCTCTGGTCCATTTTCTGCACTCCAAGGCAGCAGAAGGAAAGACGTGATCCTGACAGTTCCACTGTTGCTATTTTCACAGCCTTGTGGGCAGCAGTGAAAGTGGTAAGAGCAGCTGGTGCTATCTGTCCTGATTCAGCAAGATAACAACGACAGTAACCTTTAACACTGGCTTCATATTTAGAAGGCAATATTGACAAACAGGATGGAATTCACATGAATAGAGTAAAGCTTTGTTTCTGCACAAACCAACAGCTGAATCACTTACACATGAAACATTTACACTTCCTTTTTAGCAGCAAGCGCTAATACTGTTTGTGACTTGGAAGTAGTTTACCCTGCACAGGGGCATCATTTAACACTAAAGGACACCTGACCAGACCTCTTCTGTGTACACCATGATCCAGAGGACTGAGAGTTGCCTACCACAGCCGTTGACAAAAACAATTGAAGTTGAAAGAATCATTCACTTCAAGCAAAATGTTCTCGAAAAGAAGTATGAATTCAAATGTTTATGAGCAGGGCAACTCCAAGACAGCACTGCCAAGACAATGGGCAGTATACAACTATGCAGTTAACCCAAACCACCCGAAGCTATAGGAATTCTGAAAACAACCAGAGTTGAGATATTTCAGCTTGTCACTGAGCAGCAACACTTTAATTACCTCTTGTTCAGTTTACTCACCATCTGTCACAGTCCTCATGATAGTCTTTCAGCCTTAATGGCAGGTTAATAATTTCTAATTAAAAACTGCCTGAAAAACCGCTCAGAGGAAGAAATCCCTGTGGTCTCTGAGAACTGCACAAGCTGGGCCCAATACCTTTCAAGAGAAATTCAGTGTTCTCTCTGGAGAGACCACCATCTCTTTCTACTTATTTCCATAGTGCACATCACAGGGCAAACTGCCCCCATTGTACTCAAGCTGACAGTGAGGATGAGGAGGAGGATTTCTTGTGGGTTAAGTCCAGGACTGTGTGTGCAACAGTTGAGGTTTATTCTCCACCCTGACACATGCATGTTTTATGATGACTATTGCCTTTTTGTGTTGCAGCAAAAGGCAGAAATCGCTAGCATGCACCAGAACTCCACTGTGGCTGCTACGGGATGATCAGAAGTAAAAGAAACCCCCTGCCACACACACCTTACAATCAGAATAATCACATTTCTTGCGTGACCTTAGGTAAGTCCCTCTCTCCTTTCTTGGGTTTCCCCTAAATAAAATGCACATAATTGTATTTACTTAGCCTACAAGGGGATTTTGAAATGTAATGAAGATGCGTAATGCATCAAGTTCATCAGCAGCTAGTGACACAGAAAAGCAAATAATTAGTAGCAGCAGTTAAGCTTCAAACACCTACTGACCACTATGTGTTGGGACAGAGTAACTGAGAAACAGGAAAGGGTACAGTAGAAGGAAGGACCATCTCTGAGGTCTAGAAGCATTAGCTCCATTGCTTTAAATGTTCCTGGCTCTGCAAAACAGTATGCATACAGAACGGCCATAAATACTGAATGGCATTTGAGTTCTGTCAGAGTGGGAAATACACCCTGGTCTGTCAAAGCCCCATCCCACACTTTAGCTTTACTGCTGCAACGTGGGTCTGAACAACGGCTCCAACCCAGCGCTGCCTCGACGGTCACCCCGCTGCCAAGCAGCAGCTGCAGATGTGCTGAACCCGTCTGGAGACTCAGGAGGATAAGACTGAAAACATCTGTAGTCTGATCACAACTGGAATATCACCTTGATACATCGCCCGGGATCTTCAACTCATGACTGGAGGCCCAAGGACCATGATTCATAGTAGTTACATGCTGTCACACTGAGCACAACGAAGATTAACAAACAGCTCAACCAACCACAAGTTATCTGCTTGGGTTACTGGGTGAAATGTTAGGTCTTTTGATCCACTCAAAGCCCTTCATTTAGATCAGTGGTTCTCAACCTTCACCCCTCACTCGCTCTGACGCACTCATCCTTAGATCTGAGGCCCTCCGTGGAAGTTGCCAGCTCTTGCTTTTCATTCATCTTCTGAACACAGACAAATGCTAGAGCCAATCTCCTGTTGCAAAATATACAACGGGGCACAAATATATTTCTGGTCTCTTGATTCATTTGCAACAGAAGATTGGCTCCAATATTAATACATGTATTCTTGAGACACTGGGTTCCCATTTGAAATCTCTGGTCTTCTGATACGCATCATATTGCAAATTTTACCCCGTAGTCAGACAGGCACGGACGACGGGGGTTTTAGCTTCCTCAGTAGCGGCTTTCCCCGGGATCGCTTGAGCACGTGCTGACTGCGTCATCTCACGAGGTCTCTTCCAGCCCTAACCTTCTGTGAATCCGTAAACATTTCATGGAAACAGGACGGTGGCTACTACGGGTCCCCTGCCGCACCTGTGCCAGGTTCGGGCGGGCTGCCTATGCTGCGCCCAGGTTAGGTTACCTGCAGTCCCGTGTCCACCTGCCACCCCCACTGCAGAAAGGATGTGGACACGTTGGAGAGAGTCCAGCGGAGGGCAATGACAATGGTTGTGGGGCTGGGGGACAGGACTGGTGAGGTGAGGCCGAGGGAACTGGGCTGATTGAGTCTGCAGAAGGGAAGACCGAGGGGGATTGAATAGCAGCCTTCACCTCCCTGCAGGGGGGGCTGCAAAGAGGATGGAGCTGGGCTGGTCTCGGTGGGGGCAGATGGCAGGACAAGGAGCAATGGGCTGCAGCTGCAGCGAGGGAAGTTGAGGGTGGATATGAGGACACCACCGTGGCTAGGAGGGCGAAGCACTGGAGCAGGCTCCCCAGAGCCGTGGTGCGGTCTCCACCCTCGGAGGTGGTGAAGCGCCGGGCAGACAAAGCCCTGGCCGGGCCGATCCTGCAGGGCTGCACTAGACGCGACTCCCGAGCTCCCCTCCGGCCCCCGGCCCGTGACCGCGCGGGGAGCGGGGCCCAGTCATGGGGGGAAGGCCCCAGCCCAGGGCCGCGTTGCCCCGGTAACCGGCGGCCAATCCCGGCGCTACAGACCCTGAGGGGCGGGGCCTTCCTGCTCCTCCCCCGCCCGGGCCCCGAGAGCGGCGCGGCCGCGGCACCTGGAACTGCAGCAGCTTCTCGGTTTGCTCCGCCGTCAGCTCCCGCTCCGCCGGCGCCGCCATTTTGCTGCCGCCTCTTGACCCGCCGCTCCGTCACTCTCGGGAAGTGACGCTATACTTCCGGTCCTCTTTGACCCCCCCACGGCGGACGGGTCGCGGGAGGGCGTTCCTCCGCTCCCCTCGGCGTCCCTGCTCGGGGCTTTCCGAAGCGCTCCACGTGACCACCCGCCCGAAGCCGCTGGGAGGGTTCCGGAAACACCCGAGCGGTCCACGGTCACGTGACAGCACACCCAAAGCCGCTGGGAGGTTTCCGGAAGCGGCCGAAGGCTCCGGGCAGCCGCTGGCGGTGTCAGGTTTGACCTAGAAACCGCTATACAAAGCCCAAGCAAAAGTCTCTGTTATGTAACTAGTGCCCATCTGCAATGATAAGGAGGAGACAGTCTTAGATAAAGAAGGCTTGAAAACAAAAGCAGACTCAGAGGACTAGGGCAAAGAGCTGATTTGAATATTGAGAATCACCCCGAGGTGGGGAGAAAGTATGCTAATGAAACATACATGTATGGAAATGAGATCCATAGCTCAAACACAGGTATAGAGACATGCTCAGGCAAGAACTCCTTGCGTCACTCCCTTATAACCAATTAGCAAACACGAATGCTTATGAAGGTCCAATACTCCCGTAGAAAAGATGCTCATAATTAAGAATCGGGGTGCTTGTTACGTGACATTATTCCGCTTGCACCTTGTATTGCTAGCAATAAATCTTCTTTATACTTTCACCCCTGGTATCTTTATTGGCTTTTGCATACCGGACACGATCCCAGACTTGAGCTGGGGCTCAATAGTTTTTGGCCACCCAGATGGGACTGCCTTAGATAGCTTTGCTCAGACTAACTGACGACCAGACACAGCTCCTCCTTATCAAATGTCAGGCGCGCCCCGGGATCTCTTTTCCCGGTGAGACTTTTGTTTCAGGGGGAGCTAGATCGCTGGGGCGGCAGTAGCCTAACGGTGCAAAGCCATAGAGTGAAAGTACCAGTAACAGGCACCTGGGTGAGAGGGTAGAAAGGGCATAAGGCCTACCGTCAGCACGCCTGCCTGGGATTATCTCTGTAAGTATTCTGTCTGGCCCGAGTCCAAGAACAGTGATTTTTCCCCTGTGAGGACGAGGACTAAGAACAGATCCCTGGATCCCAGGTAAGTCGGACGGTCAGGACCGGGAAGGCAGCCCTGAGATGGGTACTATTAACAGTAAAGTTAGGAAATGTACCCCCCTCTCTTGTGCATTGGGACATTGGGCAGAGTTTGGTGGAGATCCTATGACTAGGAAGAAAGCTAAATTCTTCTGTGAAACTGCGTGGCCACGCTATCAGCTAGATGATCAAGAACATTGGCCTCCGGAGGGAAGTGTTAATTATAATACTATCTTACAATTGATTTTGTTCTGCCGGCAGAATGGTAAATGGGAGGAATTGATGTATGCGCAAGCGTTTATGTCTCTTTGTAGAAATAGAAAGGTTTTGGAGGAATGTGGACTGGGGGAGGGAGTTGGGGTCTGTGAGATGACTTTGACGAGACCAACTATAAATCCTGTCCTGGACTGTCCGGAGCCGGAGGCTCTTCCCCCTCTGCTGCCTTTACCATATTCTCTTCCTCTTCCTCCTCCTCCTCCTGATACATCGGATTCCTTGCTGGCATCTGCTCTTCCTGCTT
>NW_005843180.1:107868-109368 GCF_000455745.1 Alligator sinensis
TAAGCCTTACCCTCTGAGTCTGCCCATGGGTACTGAACAACAGGTACAAGTTTTAAGAAAAAAAATGATTAAAAAATATATATGGTCCTTGGTTTCTGTTTTGTCTTCCATCCATCAGCAGGTACGAGACGTGCTGCAGACACAGGACCAATATCCTGCCCCAAAAAATCGATTATTACCTGGGAGTTATGTCCTTATAAAAGATTGGAACGAGGAACCACTTCGAGCCAGATGGAAAGGCCCATAGAAGATACTTCTAACGACCCCGACGGCCGCAAAGCTCAAAAAAATCAAAACTTAGATACATTCCAGTCGCCTAAAGCCGGTGGCTGGACCGGAACAAAAAAAACCCCTACAGACTCCGGGACCGGAGGCAAAAAACAATAAAAGATAGAGCCAATAAGAGACTTAAAATTCCTATTAAAAAAAAAACCCAACTTTAAATAATTTGTCAATCTTTGATTAAGTTTTACAAGCCTTATTATAAAATTGTTCAAGGTTTTATTGTGGGGCACCCTGATCTGTCCACTCCTACTCATAGGAGGGGAAAACCTTTTACAACAAAAAAATGTTTGACCCTCAGAAAAATGTCTGGAATCATCTGGCTTAGACTTGTCCTGGTTAACTTCCTGCCTTCCCAATTTTAGATGGTTAAAACAGTTATTTAATATGGTTGTTTTATTTTGTGTTATAGGGATTATAGCCTGTTGCTAGATACAATATTTACCTGTCTTCTTATCTATCTTCAGGCCTAAGATAAATCAAATGATTTTACAAACAAAAAAAGCTGAAAATACTAGATTTGTGTTAAAACAAATTGAGTGGAGCAATTATAATAAAAATAATTAAAAATGCTCCAGAGAGGGGAACATCAGGTTTGACCTAGAAACCGCTATACAAAGCCCAAGCAAAAGTCTCTGTTATGTAACTAATGCCCATCTGCAATGATAAGGAGGAGACAGTCTTAGATAAAGGAGGCTTGAAAACAAAAGCAGACAGAGGACTAGGGCAAAGAGCTAATTTCAATACTAAAAATCACACCCCGAGGTGGGGAGAAAGTATGCTAATGAAGCATACATGTATGGAAATGAGATCCATAGCTCAAACACAGGTATAGAGACATGCTCAGGCAAGAACTCCTTCGTCACTCCCTTATCACCAATTAGCAAACACGAATGCTTATGAAGGTCCAATACTCCCGTAGAAAAGATGCTCATAATTAAGAATCGGGGTGCTTGTTACGTGACATTATTCCGCTTGCACCTTGTATTGCTAGCAATAAACCTTCTTTATACTTTCACCCCTGGTATCTTTATTGGCCTTTGCATACCGGGCACGATCCCAGACTTGAGCTGGGGCTCAACAGCAGGGCTGGTGCGCGCGTGCCGCAGCCCCGCGCCGTCACGTCGCCCCCGGCCCCGCCCATGACGTCACGCCGGTGACGCCGCGCGCGTCCCCGCCCCGCCCGGCGCAGACATGGCCGAGGAGTTCGGGCTGTTC
>NW_005843180.1:109718-115855 GCF_000455745.1 Alligator sinensis
CTCGCGGGCACCTGGGTTGTGTGGGCTGCTGCGGGGTGGGGGGGGCACAGGCGAGCAGCCCCCTGCTTGTGGTGCTGGGGGAGGGGGAGCGAGACCCGTGGGCAGAGCCCGCTGCGGTGGGGGGCATCGGGCAGGATGGGGCCCTCCCGCTGCCCCTGGGGGGGCTGTGCTCACTCAGCAGGGCAGGGGGGCTGTGTCCCGCAGGAGTCCAATGGCCCCACGGATGCCTACGCCGCCATCGCCAAGGCGGACCGGCTGACCCAGGAGCCCGAGAGCCTCCGCAAGTGGAGGGAGGAGCAAAAGCAGCGGCTGCAGGAGCTGGGTGAGCAAGCAGGATGGGGCCCTCCCGCTGCCCCTGGGGGGGCTGTGCTCACTCAGCAGGGCAGGGGGGCTGTGTCCCGCAGGAGTCCAATGGCCCCACGGATGCCTACGCCGCCATCGCCAAGGCGGACCGGCTGACCCAGGAGCCCGAGAGCCTCCGCAAGTGGAGGGAGGAGCAAAAGCAGCGGCTGCAGGAGCTGGGTGAGCAAAGGGAAGGGGGGTGCGGGAGCCAGCCTGCGCCCCCACCCCCCCCTGGGGCGCAGCCGCCCGCGCCGCCGTGACCGTCTTCTGCCCCGGCCACAGACGCTGCCTCCAAGGTGCTGGAGCAGGAGTGGCGCGAGAGGGCCAAGAAGGAGCTGGAGGAGTGGAACCTGCGGCAGATTGAGCAGATGGAGAAGAACCGGGTTAACAACAGGTGTGGCCGGGGCCGGGGGGGAGGTGGGGACCCCCAGGAGCGCTCCAAGCTGCCGGCAGCAGTGGCACAGGGTCCCCTGGCCCTTCCTGGAGCCGGGAGGAGCTGTGCCTAGAAATAGGGGCTGACCCCACCTCCCTCCCCATGCAAGGCCTCGTCCTGGGGGCCCGGGTCCTGCATCAGCCCGACCCCACTGCCTGCCACGCAGGGGCCAGGCGTAGCCGGGGTCTCTGCCTGGTGGAGCGGGGCGTGCTCCTGCCGGCGGTGCGCGGGCACTAACACCTGCCCTCTCTGTCTGTCTAACCCGCCTGCCTGTCGCTCTGCTACTTCTCTGTCTGCTGCTCCTGGGCTAGGATTGCTGACAAAGCCTTTTACCAGCAGCCGGACGCCGATGTGATCGGCTATGTGTACGTGCCCCTCTCTCTCGCTCTCTCCCTCTCTGTTTCTGTTTCTCTGTCCTTCCGGCTGGGGATTTCCCTCTGCCTGGTGTGGGGGTCTGCAGGGCTGTTGGGGTCTGGTGGGGGTGTCCATCCAGCACCTCCCACAGTGAAGTCCCCAGAAGCGAGTGGAGCTGCAAGGTGTGGAGGAAGGGGGTGAAGTGGCGGCTGCATGGGGGCTGCATTAAGAGCCCACCCCCCTGGTGGGGGGGGTCTCTGGGGTGGCAGAGGAGCCCTGGGCTTGTGCACCTGCCAGGAGCCTGTTCTTAACCAGACTGCAGAGCCCCTGTGCCCGAGGGATGGGGAATGGGGGGCATGGGGAAACGGGGGCATTGCGGGCAGTGGGCAGACAGTGGCTGACCCCCTATCCCCGCAGGGCCTCGGAGGAAGCCTTCCTGAAGGAGTCGAGGGAGGAGGACCCGGGCACGGAGTGGGAGAAGGTGGCGCAGCTCTGCGACTTCAACCCCAAGAGCAGCAAGCAGAACAAGGACGTCTCCCGCATGCGCTCGGTGCTCATCTCCCTCAAACAGACGCCCCTGGCGCGCTAGCCCAGCCGGAGCGCCGCAGGGGCCGGCACAGGGGCACGGCCCCCCACCAGCTTGCCTGGATGCGCGCAGCATGTGGGGCCCGTGGTGGCCAGCAGGGGTGCAGCCCCTGCCGTGAGCACCTCCTGCGGGCGGGTGGCTGTCGCTGTCCCCCTGGTTTTCCTTTGCTTAAAGGGTGCGTTGGTCTTTTTACACTTATTTATTACCGTGGTGGTTCCCTCGGTGGCGGGTGGGGTGGCTGGGCTGGGGCTCCTCCCTGCCAGGCCCCTGTTGCAGGTACCCCCTCCCCAGCCGGTGCCTGGGCCCAGGCTGGCTGTGATGTTGGAGGTAGGAGTGTGACATCACCGTCTGTTTGCGGCTCAGCTCATGAGGAATTGGGATGTGCAGGGCTGGGGCAGGGGCAGGGGCTTGGGTGGGCAGGAGGGCCTGGCCTGGGGTGGTGTGTGGGGGCTGGAGATGCTGAGCAGGGCAAGGGAGGAGCCTCCCCCAGGGACCCTGTCCTCTGGGTCCCACTAGGAGCTTCCTGCCCCCTGGCTCCAGCCTGAATGGAGCTGCCTCGATGACTGCTGCTGTGAGGGGATGCTGAGCTTGGGTGGCTGACTCTCCTCCTCCCAGCAAGGCTTTGGCCCCCTGCCCAAGCTCCTCGCTGGTAGCAGGGGCAGGTGCTGGCTCTGTGCTGGGTAGGTCTGACCTAGCCCCTTCTGGCTCAGCCCCCAGCCCTGGGATCCCAGCCTGTGCTGAGGCCTGGTCCAGGAGCCTGAGATCTGCTCCCTGCTGGGCTGCGTAGACACCATATCACCTCTTGGGCATGTGCTCAGCCACCTGTCTGCAAGGGCCTGGTGGGTGGGGAGGGCTGGGTACAGCTGGCCGGGAACTCGGGGCAAAGTCCACAGCATGTGGCCTGAGCCTTGCCTTAGGAGACCCTCTCCAGCCCCACCCAGGCTGGCTCTGCAGGGCGTTGGCTCTGGGGTGCAGGAGGCTGCTGGCTGGGTGTGGAGCTGCCCAGCAGGGCAGGACAGGAGTGTGCTGCTTTGCACAGCTGGGGCTGAGCTGGTGCGGGGAGGAGGGGATGGCAGCCCACAGACCCAGGCAGCTCTGCCTGCCCCTTTGCTGCTCCAGGGGCCAGAGAGTGGGGCCTACCTCACTCTTGCAGCTGCTGGCAGAGCCCCCTTCACTCTGCCCTAGGAAGCCTGTTCTGGGAAGCCCCAGGGAGGCTGTTGCTTGCGCCCCGCAGAGAGAAGCCCCCAGGCTTCCCCAGCCGGCCCTGACTGCTGCTGTCACCTGGGAGAGAAGGGTCTGTCCTGGGACACCTGGCTCTGGGGAGGGCTGCGCCTGTGGCTGTTCTGTGTGTCCCCAGCTTTGGTATCTGTGACCTTATCCAAGCCACTTGTTACAAATAAACTGACAACTCCAAACCCAGGAGGTGCTGCCCTTTCCTTCCTCACTCGTTCCTCGTTCAGGCTGGAGGGGCAACTCGGAAGCAGCTGCTGTGCTGGGAGCCCACAGGCTTGCTGGCAAGGGGAGGCCAGGAGCCGGGTAAAGGAAAGGGTGGGAATGGGGCAGGGGGGCTGGTTTCATAGTTGGTCGGGTTGGAAGGGACCTGAGCAGATCATCAAGTCCAACCCCCTGCCATGGGCAAAAAAGGATGCTGGGGTCAAATGACCCTGGCAAGGTGACTTGTGCCCTCCTTTAAAACCCCCCGAGGGTGGGAGCCAGCACCACTTCCCTTGGAAGTTGGTTCCAGATCCTAGCCGCCCTGACTGTGAAGTAGCATCTCCTGATGTCTTGCCTGAACCTACCCTCTATCAACTTATGGCCGTTATTCCTTGTTACTCCTGGTAGTGCTCAGGGGAGCAGGGACTCTCCCGTTGCCTGCTGGTCTGCCTTTGTCTATTTATAGATGGCCACCAGATCCCCTCTCAGCCTTCTCTTGTGGAGGCTGAACAGGTTCAGGTCCTGTCACCTCTCCTTGTAGGGCCTGCCCTGCTGCCCCCTGATCATGTGGGTGGCCTCCTCTGGACCCTCTCCATGCTGTCCACATCCCTCCTGAAGTGCGGTGCCCAGAACTGGACGCAGTACTCCAACTGCGGCTTGACCAGTGTCGCATAGAGGGGGAGGATCGCATTGGATCTGCTCGTGATGCGTCTGGATGCCAACAAGGCCTTCCTGACCGCGTCCCCACGCCGTCAGCCCATGTTCATCTTGGAGTCAATAATGATTCCAAGATCCCTTTCTGCCTCTGCACTGACAAGAAGGGAGGTCCCCAGCCTGTAGGTCTGCTGCTGGTTCTTCCTCCCCAGGTGCAGCACCCTGCACTTGTCAGTATTGAATCCCATCCTGTTCTCATCCGCCCACCCCTGTAACCTGTCTAGGTCCGATTGCAGCCTGTCCCTCCCTTCTAGTGTGCCCACTTCTCCCTGCATCTTAGTGTCATCTGCGAATTTGAACAAGGTGCTTTTCAGCCCCTCGTCCAAGTCGCTGATGAAGATGTTGAACAGTGTGGGTCCGAGGACCGAGCCCTGGGGGACCCCACTGCCCACAGCCCTCCAGGTTGAAAATGACCCATCCACCACCACCCTCTGGGTGCGGCCCTCCAGCCAGGTAGTGACCCATCTGACTGTGTAGGCATCAACGCCACAGTCACCTAGTTTATTAATGAGAATGGGATGAGAGACAATGTCGAAGGCCTTCCTGAAGTCCAGAAAGACTACGTCCATCGCAACACCTGCGTCTAAGGCTTTTGTGACCTGGTCGTAGAAGGCCACCAGGTTGGTCTGACAGGACCTGCCTCAAATGAACCCATCTCCCCTGCTTGCCCCTTGCAGATGTGCACCCAGATCATTTTCTTAAAGAGCTTCCCCAGGACTGAGGTTAAGACTAACAGGCCTATAGTTTCCTGGGTCCTCTCATGGGGTTTGGGGCACGCTGTCCCTCTGGCAGAGTGGCTCAGAGCCTGGCTGGGCTGGACAGGAGCAGTGGCCCCTTGCCTGGAAGGGTGTCTGTGGTGCAGCTGCCTGGCGCAGTCTGACCCTGGAAGTGGGGGGAGTGACGAAGCCGAAATACGAATGTCTTCCCAGAAGCGTTTATTATATGTTGCTTCTTCCTGGCTGAACCCGGATGCTCCTGCCCCTGGGGCCCAGCCGCCCTTCCCCAGACACAAAGGACACCGGTTCTGCGCAGCACCAAGACTCCAGGGGAAACTTCCCACCGACCGGCAGGTTTCAGGGCTACGCAGAGGTGCTGCCCCAGGCAGGACCGGGCCCACCTGGCTGGCAGCATCACTACCCTTTGCTTTGCCCCTTTGCCCACCAGCACATCGCACTCCACTGCACACGCGCACTCCCCTCCCAGCGGGTCTGGCAGAAGAAGAGATTAATCGTAGCTCCTGGAGCTCTGACAGCGCTGGCTAGAGAAGGGTCCTCAGTAAGAGACTCCTTCTCTGTTCTGGGACTCCTCCACTCAACAGCAAGCCTGGTCTAATGCATCTGCGTAGACTTTATCACCTGGGGCGTCTGCAGATGCAGGCAGGGCTGTTCCCTCTGGGATCTGAATTTGCAGAACAGTGTGGTCTAGTTCTTGAACCATGGGGAGAAGTTTTATGCAGTGAAAATCCTGCTAGAAACTGGCAAAACAACCTTTAGGGACCCCACAGCAAGTGAGCCCCAGCTCGGGAGATGTCCCATCCGCACTAAGGGGGAACCGCATTGGCCGCGTCCCATCTGCACTGCTAGACCATGGTGGGAGCAGGCCCCTGTCCTCATCCTCCATCCTACTTAAGGCCCTTTTGCAGTTTCCCTCCTGCTCTGCAGCATTGGGGCCAGACGCTCGCTGCCACCTGCACTGCACTAGCCCCAAGCCCAAGTGGGAAGGGGGGGCACCTAACAGATCAAACAGCCCACCACGGGACGCAATCGCTCGCTGGACAGGATCTAACCAGCCAGGAGGGCTGTCCCCTCCCGGCCAAAGGGTTTTGCTCCAATGTCCTTCTAACCCTCCACGTATGCCGTGATCCTGCACGGGTTCCCACGCGGCCTGCTGCCCACCAGCGATGCCAGCCCGCTTTAATAAGGGCAGGCGGGAAGGCTGTCCGGAGACACTGCCACCCCGGAAAGGCTGAGCGCCGCTGGCGGCAAGAAAGCTCACGGCTCAGGGTTGGGGTTGAATCACGGAGGTGTATTGGCTGCAGCCGGGGCGGTCCCGGTGCCCACGGCTTGGCCTCCTCTCCCGGGTTTCAGAGCCGTGACCACCACCCCCACCACGAGGGCGGCGATGGTGAAGCCCTGCGCCAGGATCCGGGCCCGCATCATCATCTGCGACTGCTGCCTGTCGCCCTTCTTGAAGCAGACGAGGCCGTAGGTCAGAGCCCCCACGGTGCCCAGGCAGCCTGCGGGGACGCGGGAAGCGGGTGGGCAGGAGGCCGGA
>NW_005843180.1:116824-118207 GCF_000455745.1 Alligator sinensis
TCCGCTCTCACCTGCCGGGGGTGGAGGGAGGGTGGCAGCCCCTGGGGCGACGAGCCTCTCCCCCCTCACCTCATCTCGCCTCTCCCCGCAGCGCCCAGATCCGCCATGCCTGGGACAGGAGCAAGTCCGTGTCGCAGAACCTGGCCGAGATGGGCCTGGCGGCCGACCCCAACAAGGCCGTGCCCATCCGGAAGAGGGGGCCGCGGGTGAGCGGGGCAGGGCGGGGCGGGCTCCCTGCTCGGTCTGGGCGCAAGCGGCCGCTGAAGCCGCGCGTTGGATGGAGCCGTCCTGAGCGGCCTCCTCTCTCGTCCGATGCAGCCGACAGACATGGAGGTTGACGGGCGCGAGGGGGGGAAGCCGGTCGTGCGGAAGCCGTACGTGCTGAACGGTAGGTGCCGCCTGGCTGGGATGCTTGCAGCCCGCGGCCGGCTCGGCTCGGGCAGACCCCTTTGCACGAAACCTGCCCCGTGTCCCCGCATCCCTGCCCGCTCTTGTCCCCGAGCGCGGAGCTGGCCAGGCTGGGAAGGGAAGGGGCACGGGAGGGGCAGAGCTGCCGCCCTGGCTCCCCGGGGCTGTGGCTCAGTCTCCAGGTTGCGCTGGGCCTGGGTGCTGGGTGGCCTGGCTTGGCTCGGCGCCCTGCCTCACGGCGTGCGGGTGCTACGCAGAGCTGGAGCACGAGGCTAGCCTCCCGGAGAAGAAGTCGCAGACGCTTTCCAAGGACCTCATCGACTACGTGCAGCACATGATACGCAACCATGGCGAGAACTACAAGGTGGGTCTGTGGGGCGTAGCGGGATGGGGGGAAAGGCGGGCACCGAACACCCCACGAATTGCCTAAGAGCGTGTGCGAGCGGCTGCTCCTCCTCAGCCTGGCCGGTGCTTCCTGGTCTGTAGCCCAGTCCCCCGCTGACTCGGCAGCACAGGACTCGACCACGCCTGGGGAGCGGGAGTGCAGCCAGCCCTGTGGCTGGCCGGGCTCAGTGCTTGCTCACGGCATGGGCTTCTTTTCCGGCGGGTTTGCTCTCCCTGGTCCCAGGCAGCGGTGGCTCTGATGGCCTCCCCCTTCCCTCTGCCCCAGGCGATGGCTCGGGATGAGCAGAACTATTACCAGGACACCCCCAAGCAGATCAAGAGGAAGATTGCCGTCTACAAGCGCTTCTACCCTGAGGAATTCCAGGTGTTCGTGGCATCCCTGCAGCAGGACAAGATGGACCTCCAGTGACAGCTCCTGTTCCTGCCCAGTTAGAGACGAGCCAGTTCTGCTCCGAGAACCAGCGCGGCACCTCCCCTGGGCCTCTGTGTGGGCTTCCTGTGGCCGTTCACCAACTGCAGGTTTTCGGGAGCCTAAGCTCTGAACTTGAGGAGCTACTGGAGGATGGGAAG
>NW_005843180.1:118238-127611 GCF_000455745.1 Alligator sinensis
CAGCAGGAACAAGCGTGCAGTAAAGCAAGTAGCTGGACCAGTGCTGCAGGCCTTTGAGCTGTGGGGGCCCTGGTAGCTCCCCATGCAGAGAGGACAATAGCTGCGCTCTCCATGTTCCAATAAAAGCAGCTTTTCCAAACCAGCGTGGCTGGAGGTGGCACGGCTGCTGCAATGAGGGGCACGGGGTTTCTTGCAGCCCAGCAGGAGGGGTTTAGAGGACTTGCTGCTCTCCCTGCTCCTGCAGCCTAGGATAGAGGAGACGGGCAGGGAGCTGCTGACCCCTTCCCCTCTTTCAGGTGACAAGGCCCTTCCTCCTCCATTGCACAGAACATGAGCAAAGGTCAAGAGGGGCAGTGTCTTTTATTTAGACAGGATGTAGTGCAAAAGGCTCAGCGTCACAGACTGGCCAAGCGTCGTACATTGGCCTGCTCAGGAGCCGCTGGCTCCAACTGCTGCATGGCAAGAGCTTCCAGCTGCCCAGCCTGCGTCCAACTAATGCTGCAGTCTTCCCAGAAGCCTGGTTGCTGCCCTAATGCCGCATGTGGGGAAGGAGCTGGGACAGCAGAGCAACTGCCTAGCCCAGCACGCGTCCTCCGAACTAGCACTGGCCATTTAATCAGGCTCAAGGTAGTTAGGTGAGTGGGCGCAAGAAATAGCCTTCTTCCTGGCACGTGCTGGCTACTGGGAGCTGATTCCTGTTTGGCAGCTGAATCACCAGGTTGTCATCAGCTGGAGCCCTGAACAGCCAGGCTGGACTTGCTGGGGCAGCCTGGCCTCATGTGTGGGAGAGGGGCAGGGAGCTGGGGAATCAGACTGCGCAGCTGGCACTGCTGGGGAGGATTCTCCCTTTGCCTGGCGGGGAGCACGGCACACCCTTGTTGCTGGGCCAGGGAAGCCTCGCAGGCCCTGCTGACCAGTGGAATGACTGAGATGAAAACCCCTCCACCTGTCTCTGCCCCATCGTCCTCAGTGCTGAGGGCCAGTCCCATCTCCTGCCCTGCAGCAGTCCAGGCAATGTGAGCAGCGTGCAGCTGGGGGACAGGCACCCCAGGAGCTCAGTGGCACGAATCTACCAGATGAGCGGGCGCTGCCTGTGGACTGGGCGGGGAGCTGCAGGGATGGAGCATGTGACAGCACCTGCTTTCACTTAGCACCATGGGATAGGGGGCTTTGACCCTGACTGTGCAAATCAAGCAATCTTGGTCCTTGTGCCCAGGCCTGGGTTGGCAGCCTTATGGGCAGGGGCGGGGGCAGGAGTCCTGCAGCCCCAGTTTGCCCCCTGGGCCCTCCGTGCTTCAGAGCTAGGAGAACAGCTGGACCAGCGGGTGCTGGATGTGGAGAGTGCTAGCGGCTGAGCAGCCTGGTGTGGGTGGTGGTCATGGGCAGGACGAAGAGCTCCCGCTGGCTCGCACTCAGGGCATCGTGCTTGTCCTAGGGGGAACCCAGAGTGGCAGGGGGGGAACGGCAGTGCCCAGCTCCCCTGGTCATGTCACTGATCGCACAGTGCAGCCCTTTCCTTGTGGTCTGAGAGTGCCCGGATCCCAGCCAAGCCGGGCAGGTACTTGGTGCAAGAGAGGACTGGGGATTCAAGGAGTTCTAAATCCTTCCGGGGCATGGGGTTGAGCTGCCTGAGCTGAGCTCTGCCGTCTGCCCCCCAGTACCCTCTCCCAGTCCCCGACATGTGCTTCCTGCCTGCACGGTGGGGACTGGGCTTTGGCTCCTGGTGCCAGGGCAGTAGGGACGGGGTGAGTCTGAACGCCCCTGCCCTGAGGCCTATCCGTCTCCCCCAGCTTCTAGCGGGGCCGAGCACCTGCTTGTCAGGCAGCACAGGGGCAGCGGCGGAGCCTGGGCCAACAGCCCGTGCAGCTCCTGCCGCGCGGCGCGGAGCCACAGCCTGTCCGAGTCCGCCACGAACACCAGCTCGTGGGCACAGCTCGGGTGGCAGCTCCAGTAGAAGTACCCCCGGCTGAGACGCGTGGAGCCACGGGTCAGTGGCTTTGCCCGCGCAGCAAGGAGGGAGGTTTGGGGGGAGCATAACTGCCCTGACCGGGTCAGACCGTAGCTCCATCGTGTCAGTCTCCTTCATCACTGCTTTCTCGGCGACCTCCCTTCCTGGGGGGCTTCTGGGGGCCCGGGGTGCCCGGGGCCTGGCGCAGGGGCTGGGCCCAGGATCTCACCAGCTCCCTCCCAGCCCTCGTGTCTGACAGCGAGGCCTGCGCGCTGCGCCCCCGCCTGGACTACAGCTCCCAGCACCCCTCGGGTCTCGCGGGAGGTGGAAGCCCCGCGAGACTTCCGCCTCCACATAAGCCGCTCCGCCCCTTCCGGGCCGGGCAGTCGCGCCGGACGCGGCTCCATGGCGGCCTTGGCGCCCCGCCGCCCCCGCGGGACCGCTGCTGCGCTGGCCCGGTAAGTGCAGTGTCCCGGGCCCGGCCGCCCGGGGCCTGCCGACGTCCTTCCTCCTCGCCGTGCTCGTGTCGTCATGTTGGTGACGTCATATCCCCCTCGCTGTGCCGGGGTGCTCCGGTCCCTTAGGTCGGAGTGCCAGGCTTGTGATGTCATGCCGGTGGCGTCATATCCCCCAGTAGGACGCCACAGGAGGGTTCCACTGGGGGCCTGGTGACGTCATGCCCCCCCTTTGCTGTGCCAGGGCCGCATCCTGGCCGCTGGCGCACTCCAGTGCCCTTGGAGCACCAGCTCTCTGATGTCATATCTCTGCCCCCACGACCTGTGCAGGGACCCACAGGAGGTTCCCGGGGGAGGCGGGCCGCATGGCTGCTGTCCTTGTCCGCGGCGGAGAAGCAAGGGGGAGCTCCCAGCCGGGGCGCGCCGTCTCTGCCAATGCTCTTTGCCTTCCCAGGTGACGCCGCGTCTCGTCTCCTCTCGTCGTGTCGCGGCAGGACCTCCCGTGGAGCAGCGCGCGGCCATGGCGTCCCGGCGGCCCGACGTTCCCGGTAATGTTCCGGTGTCCGCGGTGGCGCGCGGGTTGGCCCGGGCTGTCCCCGTCGCCGTCCCTGCCCTAGACGGGACGCTTGGGGCTCTGCATTTGAGCGCTTGGGGTTAAAACCGTGCTGATTGGCAATTGCCTGTTGTTCCCGCAGCCTGATGAGCCACAGTTGCATGACGGCTGTTGTCCGTGTCAGCCGGTTGTACCGAGCGGCTCTGGAGAGCTTGGAGCCGGCGGCAGGGCATGGCCCGCGGGCGCTTGGGGGCAGAGCCCGCGGGGGGGCCCAACTCTGCCACAGCCCTGGGCACTGCCGGGAGACTGTGTGTGGCCTGGTGACTAAAACACCCAATGTCGGCTTCTCCTTGCTCGTGCGCGAAAATAATACCTACCTTTACTGGCACTCGCGCGTGCACTGGGCTTGTCTGCTCGGCCGCTCTCACGGGGGTGTAAAGCAGTCGTGGGCTCGTGTGACGGGGCTTCTCCCGAGATGAGGAACGGGCTCCCGAGTGTCGGCAGTGCGACTGGCAGCGCTGTCGCCCGGCTCCCAGCGCACCAGTGTTGTCTTCCTGTGTGAGCTCCTGTGCTGTGTGTGGGGACACCCTGCTTCTCTGTCTCGGGTGAGATTTGGGGCTCCTGTTCAGTGGCAGGATTTTTGGTAGCTGTTGGTGAGCTCTTTGTAGATCGGGGCCTAAATCATAGTTGCTGGAAGGATTGTTGCTTCTGTTGGCTTTCGGCACCTCGAACTGGATGCAAAGCAGTTGCGGTTGTCTTGTGCTCGTAGGACCGAAGTCTCCCATCTGTGGTTGGAGAGAGGCTAGTCCAAAATGTCTTCTGGCATCTTGCGAAGGGGCACAGAGTTCCCGGGAACTTCTGCGGCCTTATCCCCGGGCAGCCTCATGGCAAATTAAGAACAAGAAACCTGTAACTCGCACTAGGGATGACTTGGGATCCACCTGAGACTTTCCTTGCGATTTTACATTTCCCTGGTAACAGTCTCTTGGCTGCAGATGCTCCCGGTTCTCTAGGTCCTTGGTGAGGCACGTGGCGCTGTGGGAGATGTTGCTGCGCCGTGCATTGCTGCAGTGAGAGGCCGCAAGAACAAGCGTTCCTACCGAGTCGGCGTGTGAAATGTCCCAGGCATGTTCCCTTGTGAAAGCTGCCCTCTCTGTCCTTAGCTATTGAGCACAGCTCTGGAGGGCTTCTAGGAAAGATGTCCCTGCCGATCGGGATGCACCGGCGGGCTTTCAGTTATGACGATGCCCTGGAGGACACGGCACCGATGACTCCTCCCCCTTCAGATATGGGCTCCAATGTCCTGTGGAAACAGCCAGTCATCCCAGAGCGCAAGTACCAGGAGCTGTCGCAGGTATGCTCTCGAGTGGGTGAGGAGCTGCTAGGGAGGGGGCGGCTGGACTCTCCGGGAAAGAAACGGGAGCTCTTTGGAGCTGAGTGTCCAGCTCCTGTCTACAGCTGAGCTGCCAAAGTGGGTGAACGCTAGACGCTTGCAACCCGTTAAAATAGGCAGGAGATGTTAGGAACTGAATTCCAGTCTGGGAGACTAGTGAAAAGCGAGCGAGGCGGTGGCCTCGCCAGAGCTCGGCGTGATGCTGGTGAGGAGTCGAGGCCTTTGATGCCTGTCCTAGCACTTGCTTGTAGATGCCAGAGACGAGCAAACGGCTCTTCTCTAAACAGCAGCTGCAGTTTGCCACCAGAGCTGACGCTTCTGCCCGTGCCTTGGGCAGGGACTTGTCTGCCCCTTCAAGGCAGCTGCAGTCTCAGTGTGCCCATGTCCTTTCGAGCCATAGAGAAGCCTTTCAAAAAGGCTCCTCCTCGGCGAGGGCTGTCCAAGCGACATGAACCGAAGCCCCCATGCTTCAATGTTTAACCAGTGCACAAGGCTCTCTGGACACTCTGACTTGGGCACAGGTTGCAGTTTGCACCAGTTCCAGGGTTAACTAAACTGGCCCAAAGTGCTCTCTAGTTTGGAATAAGTGTCCAGGCATCTGCTACCCAGCTGATGGTCACTTCCAGGGATGTTTTGAGCAATTAATTGTAGCAGAAACAAGTGTGCAGCTCTGGGAGGAGCCATATGAAGGGATACCTGGGTATCCGTTCCAAAGGGCTCCCGTTTCCTGAGTTAACCAGTGAGAATCCAGCAGACCCAGTCACTAGACTCTGGCTTAAAATGGTGGAGCTGTGGTTCAGGTTGGGTACCTAATAAGGCAAGGTACTGGAGTAGGGGCAGGAGCAGTGGCAGCACTGGGGTGCTCGGAGCTTAGCCCTGGTGCCAGTTTGGGTTGGTGCTGCTTGACTAGCTCTGGCACAGTCCCTGAAGAAGTGCCCCTCAGGAGGAAACCCTTCCCCAGGGGCAGCGAGGGCCTGTCTGCTGCCCTCGGCAAGGAGGTAGGAAGGGGTCTGTGCTGGTATCCTCCTGCATACCCGTTTCTGTTCAGGCTGGCACCCTGCCAGGACTGCCCAGGAGTTGGTTTTATTGTGTAAAGCAAGCTGCGGGCTCCTGTTATAAGCATGTCAGTGTGTCTCTCACTGCAGCCCAAGCCACAACTTACAGCTCTTGGCTTTCTTGCATGTGTGACCGTAATTGCTGCAGGACCGCTCCTAATAAGGATGGCGGGAAGGGGGTGGCACTCCAGAGCTAACTCCCTCCCTTCTGTCTCGCTCTACCCCACTTACTCTGCGCAGGTTGAGGAAGGGGAGACTAACAGCTACCCGCCTGCCATAACCCCTTCATCTTCTACTGAGAGTGTGAACAAGGCCCCTGTGGTGAAGGCCAAGGCCACTTACATCATCATGAATTCTCTCATTACAAGTAAGAGCTCTTCAGTCCCTAATAGGTGAGCACAGGGCGGTGGGGCGGGGGCGAACACTGGGTTTGTGTTGCGCGGCTCTGCCGCCTGTGCGAGCAGGCGTTTTCCGGCTGGTGTCACACAGACTTAACTGCATGGTTTGTTAATGTGACGCACTCCCAAGGCTGGGGGAGGTGTTAATAGACCTAGGCTAGAACCCACCCTCAATCAGGGGCTGGAGGCAGAAATCTGACTCCCCCGCTGCAGTGGGTTGGGCCTGGGGTGGAGAGGGAGGAGTAGGGAAGCAAGCTTTCACATGCATCCTGGGCTGTAGTGGTTGTATGTCAGGGGCTGGTGCTCCCAGCTCGGCCGTGTTTGCTGACCTGTCAGCATGGCTCTAGGTGGAACCAGTGAGACGGGGAATACCGACCCGTCCAGCTACTGGAGTCTGTGTGTGGCACTTGCAGGCACTGTCATGTTCGTTGGCAGCTGCGGCTGTCGGGGGGTGGTGAGACATTGCCCCTTGAAGCCCCCTGGGAGAGCAATGCTAGTGCTGCAGAGGAGTCAGTACTGAGCCAGGTCCAGGGCTGTGCTGGCCTGCCCACGCCACCTCCTGTCTCTGATGCTGGAGGCTGAACGCTCGGCACCCCATCCCATGGGTCTTGGCATCAGGAAGCTCCCTGAAGAGCACCTGGAGCCTTGTCAGAAACCTGATGCCCTAGAACATGAGCATGGCCGAGTATCTGACCAGGCCGACGCAGGTGGTGGCCGAGAGCAGCTTCTGTGAGGATGAAATCGCACCCAGGCTGGAGTCGTAACATACCCCAGCGGCTGCGATGCTAGAAGCCTTGTTTGCCAGGAAAGGAGGCCGGTGTTGTCAGCCAGCCTCTCCCCCTTATAAGCCAGGGAAGAACTGTCTTCAAGCACATGGTGTGTCTGTTCCAGGAGAGCTCACCCAGTCACTGGTGTAAACTGGGCTTGTTCTCGGCAGGTACCTTAATATCTGGGGTCCCTGGAAGGGAATTCTGAGCCCAGTCTGACGTTTCTGGGGCTGTTATTTCAGGGGGTTGTGATTTTGGGGCAGTCTGGTTGCTGGTGTCTGATGCGATAAGAACTCGGGCGATGTGGGTGTCTTGTGCCCTGTTCAGCGCAGAGGCAGCAGGTGGTGATGCTGCAACGTTCGGTCGTGGAGAGCCGAAGCCCTGGTGCTGGGATGGCTCCTGCTGCCCTCGTGCTGCTTCTCTGCGGCCGTGTGTGAATGTGTTGTTTCGTCCGTTCTAGAGCAGACTCAGGAGAGCATGCAGCGCTTTGAGCAGCAGGCAGGGCTGACTGATGCTGGATACACTCCCCACAAGGGCCTCACAGCAGAGGAGACCAAGTACCACCGCGTGGCCGAGGCGCTCCATGTAAGGCACCGGGCTTCCTCGCTGCCCCGGCGTCCCTGTAGCTCGTGCATGATTCACCTGCCCCAGTGCTGGGCCCCATTTGCCCATGGAAACTGGGAAGGGCTGACAGCACTGCGTGGAGCCCGGTCCTCTGGCCGTGCCCAGTAGCTCTCCATTGTCAGCTCTGCTCAAGTAGCTGTCTCGTCTCTGCCAGTGCTGTGGGTGCTGGGGCTGCATTCTGTGGCCTTCCCAAGGTGGCATCCTCCAGGGCTTCCTGGGGGCCTACAACAGTTCTGTTGTTGTTTTAAGTAGCTGCTGCTAGTTGCGAGTCCTCCGTGGCCCCCCCAGTGCTGAGTGGGGGCAGTGACCTTGCTCTGCAGCATGGGGGAAGCCTGCTTTTGGCTCCTGACTCTTCAAGAAGTAGTAGGGCTGCTCTGCCCTCTTTCTCCTACCCATTCTGCATGCCTTCTCCAGGGAGGGAGCCAGCATCTCCCCAGGCTCAAACTCCCTCACCAAAGCTCCTGCTGTATTCTAGGTGTGGAGGGGAGTTGGTTTTTAAGCACTCACTACCACATAAAGCACCCAAGAAGCTTGGATTAAAACGACATAAGCTCAGCTCAATCGGTTTATGTGCTGGCTGACAGGCTCTTGTGTAACTCATCTTGCCGAAACGAGTCGAAGGTCACTGCTGCTGCCCTGGCTTGGCTCTCGTGGTGGTTCAGTGCCCCTGGTCTCAGAGGCAAGACGTGGGCAGCCGGTTGCAACCAGCAGCATCTGAGAATCAGAACTGCTTGGGTGGCACCTGTGCCACATGGCTGATGCAGAGCCTGGCAGGGGCTTGCTGGCCTCCTCGGGATGCCGCTTTCTTGCTGACTGTGTGGCCTCCCTGCCCCGGAGTCCCTCTCCCTCCTGCCGGCAGTGGCCGGAGGCCTTGGCTCAGCCCAGAGGGTGGGACACGGCAGACTCCTGTTCTGCTCGGCTGCACTGAGAGTCCAGAGGGCGGTGGGCAGCTTTGGTTTGAAAACAGGACGGAGGAGATTGGCTTCAACTCTTCCACCAGAACTGCCCAGCTGTCGGCTTTGTTGAATTGGCTGCCATGGCAGCAGGGGACGGCCCGGGACTCGGGTCACAGCCCTCCCTGGTGGCCCTGCTCTTCCCTGTTTGCTGGGGCGGGACAGTGAGCTCCCCTATGGGTGTGGGACTGCAGCTTGCACTGGAGTAAAGGGGACAGCGCTGTGGCTTCTTGGCAAATTGCATGCTGGCAGCTCAGGGTCCAAGGAAGCCCCTAGATCCTTCCTGGGGGCATGGCTCGCTGCTCTTCAGCAGCTCCAGCCCCACTAAAGGCAGGCTTAGGGTTGGGGGGGCAAGTGCCTGAAGCCCGAAGGGCTGGGGGTCCTGAGCAATGCTAGGCAGCCCTGCTGCACTGTGGCTTCCCTGCCGCCTTCCCCTCCCTGGGCCGGTGCCGGGGGCCTGACCGTGCTAAAGCCACCTTCATGATGTGGCTGTTAGCCCCAGCTTCTGTCTTGTCCTTCAAGTGCTCTGGGTAGCTGAGCTCAGCCAAGGTGGCCTGGGGCACTGGCGCCAAGACCGGGCCGGGTGCACAACAGGCCCTCGTGAGCAGGGTCTGTCACCCTTGGTTCCAGCCTTGGGGGTGATGCTCAGTGTGGTGGCTGCGGGTGAGGGCTGGAGGGGGGAGCAGGGTGTGAATGAGTTGACTGGTGCTTCTGCTGCCTGGCTGTGGCTTCTCCATCTAAGCCTCATGCTGCTCTTGTTTCCCTCCCGGCCCCCTGGCAGAAGCTGAAGGTGCAGAGCGGAGGGGCAGCTGCCAGAGATGACTATCAAGCTTCCTCCGCGCAGTCCTCTCCCAGCAACACTCCCCATTGCTCCCCCAAGCACAAGAACCGGTACGTGTCCCCTGGGGTGACCTGTGCCCTCACAGCAGGGGAGCGCTCCCTTTAGGCTGGAGCTGCTCCCAGTCCCCTTCCTGCCTGGTATGAGGATGTCCCCTCATGTGGGTAGAGGCCTGGGCTTTCTGTGGGGGTGCTGCAGAGAACCCAGCACTCCCAGTTCCATTTGCCTGGAGCTGCTGGAATGTGTTGTGCAAACTGGGGTGGCGGGGACGTGGTAGGGAGGGGCAGGTGGGAGGAGATGCCCTGAAGCAGAGCGGCAGCTCGATGCCGGCTTCTGGCCAGCTCAGTGTTGGCATGAGCCTTCCCGCTCTGTGCCGTGCGGCTGAATTG
>NW_005843180.1:127642-135588 GCF_000455745.1 Alligator sinensis
CCCCCTCCACCGCCATCCCTGGCCCAGACTTTGTCTCCATGGATCCCGCTGGGGGTGACCGAGACCGTGTAGCTGCTGAGAAATGGAGCTTCTTTGGACCCAAGTCTGTGCAGAAGCCCAGCTGTGACCCAGGTATGCCACTCTCGGGGGCCTCCCCTTTCGGAAGCTGCTGGAAGGCAGGTGAGAGCATGAGGTGGGGCAGGCACAAAGGCTTAGGCTGGCTCCATAGCTTGGCTTCCTGCCTCCCCTCCTGTGGCGTGTTACCAGCTGTCCACTGAGGTCTGTGCCCCTGCCGAACTTGGGAGGGAGAGCCTGGACACCCCAGGTCCCCAGACTCAGGACCAGCTGGCTGAGAACAGTTTCCAGCCAGGTTGGGAGCATCTGCAGTGGTGACCAGGGCACTGGAGGCTGTTGGCTACCAGTGCCCGGCTCGGGTGCAGCCTGTCAAACTTGAGCGCACGGCAGGTACTCTGTTGTGCCCCTGCAGTACTGTACCTCGCCAGCAGGAACCTGACCCTGGGGGCAGTGTGGGAGGCTGCCTGGTACACGTGGCGGGGGCTGCGGTCTGTCCGAGGTGGGCTGGCTGGTGTCCAAGCACCATGCCTTCCTTACCGGCTGTCATGTCTTCCTTCAGGGGGCTTCACCGTCCAGCCCTACAAAGGTGCCCAAAAGCCGTCCCCAATGGAGCTGATCCGTGCCCAGGCCACACGCAAGGCAGAGGACCCGGTTACCTTCAAGCCACCCAAGATGGACATCCCAGCCCTGGAGGGGAAGAAACAGCCCCCTCGGCCGCACAACCTGAAGCCCCGGGACATGAATGTGCTCACGCCCACAGGCTTCTAGGTGCACAGGATGCACCGAACTGCAACTTCCAGCAGCGTCCTTCCAGCTCGGCCCTGGGGAAGCAGCAGCCCCTGCTGTCCAGGGGCAAATCCCAAATCTGTTTCCTTTCTTGAGAGAGCTTCTGTCTCAGCACTAAATCCACAGAGACCCTCTGCACTTTGCATCGGTACCCTGCTTCTCCATACAGCAGGGGACCCCAGGGAGATGCACACTCCCTCCCTGCCCCCCAAAACTACACCTGGTGGGAGGCTTTGGACTTGTGCACCTCTGCTTGGACTGCTTTGCCCATCGCGAGGTTGGCCTTCTCTCCTAGGCTCGCTGCCTCCTGACAAGGACCACAGCTTCCTCCAGCACGTAGGTGGGGCCTGGGGCTGGAGTTGGGACCAAGACCTGGGCTACACACAGCAGTTCCCCTTTCAGGATCCCAGAGGGAAGCCTGCGTTTTCCTCCCTGTGTGGGGACTGTAGGGGGGTTTCCAGCCGGCACTTGCTTCTCTGTGGCGTTCTCTTCAAGGGATAATGGTTGAGCGCGGGAAGGGAGCAGCACATTGCTGTCAGAGGGCTTGGCTTCTCCAGGGGGGCCTGGAATGGGTTGGGGTGGGGATCCTTGCTTCCATGGGGCAGTGCACGTGGAAGGGCAGTGGGGGTTTTGGGAACGTTCCCAGTAGCCTCCTGTAAATAGGTAGGGGCAGAGGCTGTGGCAGGCTAGTGGGGTGCTGCTTCCTAGCGGCAGGTGCTGCTGACGGGGGTGCAGAGACCTGGAGAAGGCCTGAGCTGAGCCCTGGCCCATGTGCTCGGGTTTTAGACCTCCCTTGGCTTAGTTTTTAAATGTTCGTGGGAACGCTCCACCTGCCCTCTCCCTCTCCCGCTTCAGAGGGCACAGCCTGTCCAGCCTCAGCTACCCCTGCACAGGCCAACCCTGCTGCCGGGCCACTTCACCTCGGGCAGTGTAGCAGTGGCAGCCCCTGCACTCATACCACGCTGGCAGCACCAGGGACGCGGTCATGGCCACTGCTCGTCCCATCCCCGTTGCTCACGAGCCCTCGGGCTGGCATTAATTTATTTGTGCTGTCTGTACTCACGTCTCTTTAATGTGCCTCCATTGGGTTTGTTACAAGAGAATAAAGACCCTTGTGATGAGGTGCCTGGCAGGTTGTGCAGTGCCGGTTGGGGCCTAGCTTCCACCTGGGGAAGTTGGAGTGGCTGCCAGGCCCCTGCCACAGTGGGGAGGGTCCCAGCAGTGTGGTGGGCAGGGAGGTGCCCACGGCTGCCCTCTGCTTCCTCCTGGGAAGGGGGAGGCAGGTGCCCGCTTTATGCTGCCTCATGGGCTCTGGAAGCAGGATGTGGGTGAGATGAGAGCATGGGGCCTGGGTTCCCCAATCCAGGGCGCGTGGCTGCTGTGGCAGGTTGTTCTAGCAGTCTCTTGGTGTGGCTGAGGGGCCTGCCCCTCAGCTGCATGCCCAGGGCTGGGCAGCTGTGTCCTGGTCTGCATCCAATACCTCGGCCCTGCCCGTGGCTCCCCTGGGGGTGGGGAGTGCTGTGCTTGCAGGTCAGCTGCACGGGTGAGTGCAGCCCTGGACATCACTGTGGCTGCCTGGCACTTGGGAGCGAAACTTAGTTCTTGGAAGCACTTCTCGTGCGTGACCGATCCGGTGGACTCCACTCGGGGCTGACGTGCTCTGCAGCAGTTGGCCTTTGGGGGGGCAGGGAGGGAACATGCATATAGGCTTTGACAGGCTTCCTCCTGGCCCTTTCCTGTGATGGGCTAGTGAAGGCTTGAGCTGTTCAGTGCTTTGGGGAAACCTGTTCCCACAAGAGTGAGACTTCTACCCTCTGCCTGAAGCACTTCCAGCCTGTCTGAGACGGACTCTCTCCAGGCGTCTCCTCCCCGTCTGCCTCCTGCAGCCAGCTCCCGAGTGTTCTTCAATCTTACCCTTACGTGCCCAGGGCTTTTGCACTTCCCCAGCTGACTGAGACTGAAGTCAGGACAGGCCTCTGACCCAGCTCGTTCCCCAAGGGGTGGGTAGCTGCGGTCCCAGCCCAGCTGGCCTGCAACCATCACCTTGCTAAGAGGACAGATGTGCCATAGCCAGGGGCAGATGGCACAGCCAGGATCAGAAAGGGCCTAGACGAAGTCATGGCCAAGAGCCCTATTACCAGCTGTTGTACAGACATGAAGGGGTGTTCTGGTCTTTGGACTGAGGATGGTGGCAGCCACAGATGGGGTACAGCGCTCTGGATACACTAAGTCCTGTGCTGTCCCTCTAAAGCAACTGCTTCTGCCACGGTGCGGCAGGATCCCAGGCCGTGGGCTGGGTTTGGCCCTGCCGATGTTCTTGTGCATGGTGCTGCCAGGCCGAGGACGGGGCTGGCACGAGGATGACCTGCACATCTGCACTGAGAGGCTGCGTGAATGGGAAGTGCTACGGGCCTCAGCCTGTAGGCGCTGTGCACGTACGGTGGCCAGGGCAGCTTCCTGCACAGGCCTCGTGCTCATGGCCAAGAGCTGCTCATCCCCCGGCAGGGAGCAGTGACACCACTGGGATGGGGCGGGGGCGCGTCCCCAGCCTGCGTCACTGCTCAGGTTAAGGAGGAAACCTTGTGCCTGCTCTGTGGCTTCTGGCCCAGGAAGGGGCTGAGCTGGTGGAGATGAGACCTCCTGCATGGCAGCACTCGGGCCGGGGCTGCTGGACATCAGGGGCTCTGCCAGAGGAGATGGGGCTGGCTTCCTCCTGGAGTTGCCTTGTCCCAGCCTGTTGCTGTCTTGCCAGAGCCCTGGAGCTGGGGCAGCCGTGATGCGGGGAGCTGCGGCTGGCTGGAGTCGCGCTGTGCCTCCACCCTCCTGGCTGTGCGGGGAGACGGGCCAACACCTGCCTGCTGCCCCAGGGGCTCCAGCCTGCCGCCTCAGGGTGTGTCTTGCCTGGCTGCCAGGGCTGAGGCAGGATGAACGAAGCAGGACATTGAGGAAAGACTTGGCCACCAGGAACAGTATGTATTGAAAGCCATAGATAAAGTGCTGGTGAGAGCCGAGCTGTGCCGGCTTGGGGGAGTCCAATGCCTGGCAGAGCTCAGGTGCCTTCCCTGCCCCTCCAGGAAGGGAGCAGCATGGTGGGCTCCGGCCGCATGGCAGCGTTTGGGTCCAAAGCCCTGTCAGGAGCGGCTGGCAGTGAGGAGCAGTACCTGGAGCATGTGCACCTTCTCTGTGATGGAGGTGGGCAGCGGTGCCCCCAGGCTCTGCTGCAGCTGATGGCAGAAGCCCTGGATGCTCTGCTGGACATCCAGTGTGGTGATGTCGTCGCCTTCCTGCTGCTGGGGCCTGGGGGCAGAGGTGATCAGCTGCATCCGCTCGCCCAGGGAGCTCCACAGGTGCTCTGCCAGAGGGAAAGCGGCTGGGGTCACAGGCCGGGTGAGCTGGGGACTTGGCCGGCGGCTCCATCCAGTGCTGGTGCCGTCCTGGCCTCGAGTTGTTGCAGCCAGAGCTGTGATGTGGAGGGGCAAGAAGGGAGCCTGGGCAGCCTGTGCTGAGGCTAGGCCAGGCTCTGGGCAAGCTCTTACCTAGCACCACGTTGTGGTAGCTCACCAGCAGGGAGATCAGATGCTGCAGCATCTCGTCCCATCTCTGCCACGTGGCTTCCTGGTCCTGCAGAAGGTGAGGGCGTCTGGTTACTCAAAGGGGGTCTCCAGAAAGGGGCTGGGAGCGGGGTGGGGCTGGGTGGTACCTCGTACTGAAGCAGCAGGGAAGTGTGGCTCAGGAAATACAGGATCTTGGCCAGGGACAGGGGCAGGGCTGTGGGCACCTCGCAGCTGTGGTGGAACAGGAGCTCCAGCAACTTGCACCGCAGCAGCTGGCTCTCCATGGTGGTGAGTAAGGCTTCCCTGGAAGAAAGGGGGAGTAGGCAGGGCAAGGCTCCCGCAGCAGCCTGGAGAGCAGCTATTGAGTCCCAAATCTGTTGCTGGGTTTGGCCAGCTGGGGCCAGGGCTGGGTCCCTCTCCCAGCCAGACCATGGCGGGGCGAAGAGGAGGCCGCAGGCAGCTCCGAACCTGGGCACGCTTATCCCTCTGCTGCTGTGCAGGTCAGCATCGCCCCCCCGGTGCCACTGGCCCCTTCCCCTGCCCCACCCGTGGTAGAGGAGCCCCAGCAGCTGGGCCAGCTTTGCTGGGGGTGGCGTGGGGGCCGGGCAGCGCTCACCTCTGGCTCCGCAGTGGGATGTTCAGCACCGAGGGGAAGATGGCGTCGGCGATCTTGCGGGCGCTGCAGTTGGGTGAGCGGTCCACCTCCACCGCGATGGACAGCAGCCGCTGCAGCAGTAGCACCACCCTACACCGGGGATGTCAGTCAGGCTGGCAGGGACGGGCAGCTGTGGGGTCCTGTGCCCCCCTCCCCTAGAGCCTGGGGGTGAAGCCGACACTACCCTGACCTGCATTGGCTGCGGGGGGCACGGCCCAGCACCCAGGAGCCTCGGCTCTGTCCTGTGAGAAGCCACTGCCGTGCCTGGCACCACTGGAGGTACAGCCAGGGCCTGAGGGCTGGGGGAGACCCTTCCTGCTTGGAGGGGAGGCTCAGATGAGCTTGTGCCCTCCCTGCCCTGGGCTGCCAGCCATGCTGGGTTCCCCTCTGGGGCTGGGCAGGCTCCCAGCTGCACCAGGGCCCCTTCTGTCTGGGGGCGGGGGCTGCAGTGTCTGCGGAGATAACAGCCCCTGGGGCAGCCTGAGATGCCTCTAAGCTCCCACCGGCGTGACACCCCCACCCCAAAGAGCCTAGCCTGCTCGGTCTTACTTCTCAGCCAGGAACCCCGGCGGGACGTCCTCCCTCGGCTCCGTGGGGCTCGGCGTGGGTGAGCGGCTGCTGTGCTGGAGCCTGGAGGCACCCGAGGCGGGAGGCGCTGCGTTCTGCTGCTCCAGGGGTCTGCAGAATCCGACGCCGGTGACGGCAGCCACCAGCCACCCGATCACCTCCCTGCGGGGGCACAGCTCAGAGCGATTTGAAGGTGGCCACATGGGCTGCTCCTGTGAGCTGGGGGTCCAGCACTGTGTGGGTTCCCCTATGCCCAGCAGTGCCCTGCCAAGCAGCTTCCTGGATAACCTGCTCTGGCTGGCCTGCCAGGCATGTCTTCCAGCTGGGTTGTGGTTGATTTCTCCCCCCACAACTCCGAACTCCTGTCTAGGGATCCTTGCACCCCAAGCTCTCGCTCTTGGCCCGCAGGAGGTGCCAGCCTATGCTTGCAGCACTCAGCCCAGCGTGCGGGGGCTCCTTACTTGATGTTGCCGAAGCTCTGGTCGCAGGACAGCACCTGCTTGGCGATGGTCATGGAGGGGCGCTGCAGCCGCAGGCCCAGCTGGACATCGTCCTCCAGCGTCTGCACCACGTACTGCAGGAACAGCAGGCGCCCGGGAGGCTTCTCCTGAGGGGGATGGGACAGTGGGATTGGGGGCCTGCCCAGGGCACCAGCGTGGCTGCACCCCACCACCCTGCCCTGCCCCGAGGAGGCAGGAGGCAGCCACCCTCTTCCTGTCCCCCTGCCGGCCAGCTGCTTCCCCTCCCCAGCAAGAGCCAAGCCCTGGAGGGAAGGGATGCTGGGCCCTACCTCGTCTTCCATGATGTGTCTGAGCAGTGGCCAGTCCCAGCCTATGCCTGTCGCGGTGCTGGCTGGATGGAGCCTAAAGCAGAGGGGGAGCCCAGGAGGGCCCTGAGCTGCCTGGGGGAGCACAGAGCTACCCCTGCGCCTGCCCCCTCTCTGCTTCCCTGGGGCAGTGCAGATGGCCCGGCTGCGGGAGGGCATGGATGCTGCCAGCTCCTGACACAGCAGAGCCTTGGAAATACTCTTCCCCGAACAGGGCTGCAGCAAAGGCCCGAGGCAGCTGCAGCGCCTCTTCCCCCAACGGCAGCCCCTTTCGGGGAGCCCGGACAGCCCCATCCCAGAGCCGGACGTATCCCCAGGCTCTGCCTACACACGTGGTTGCTGGATGGGAGTCCTGGCCATTAGAGCCCCCTTCCTGCTGGTGCCTACTGCCAATGGCCTGGGGGCCCCTGCTAAGGACACCCCCCTTCCCTGGGGGCGGCAAGTGCCGGGGGCTCCTGGACCAGCCGGGAGCTGAGGGCAGCGATGTCACGTACGTCTGGATCTTCATGAGCAGCGTGTAGGCATCCTTGAGGATCCCCCAGTGGTGCGGGCCCAGCAGGATCTGCTGGACCAGGTAGGTCGTGATCTTGCAGGGCGGGTAGTGCCGGGGTGTCACGAAGTCGGTCAGGAACTGCAGCGTGCCCTCGGGGAAGCTCTCCTCCATCGTGGTCCGCACCAGGTCCAGCTTCCGGCTCGGGATGGGCCACGTCCTCGTCCTCTGCCGGGACAGCGAGCTCTTGGTGTGGGACAGGGAGCGAGGTGGGAATGGGGATAAGGGCAGCCGGGGATAGAGGGAACCCGGATCCTGGACAACCCCCCCCACCCCATTACCTCCCGGCCGTCCTCGTCCCTGGCCACGCGCAGGAGGTGGTGCACAGGCATCCTCCGGAAGTACCGCAGCTTGTGCAGGCAGCTGGGGTCGGCCAGGCGCGGGGTGGGGGGCGCCGCGGGCTCCTGCTTCACGGCTGCCGGCACGGGCGTGCTCGTTTCCAGCCGCGGCCGCTTCCTGGAGGGGCCCTTTGAGGTGGTAGCGGGGAGGGAGCGGGGGGGCGGGGAGCCGGGGTCCACGGGTGCCCCCCAGCTGTCGCTGCTGGAGGGGGAGAGGGAGAAGCGGTCGGACTCGAGCAGGGGGCTGGCCAGGGAGTCCAGGTCGCTGTTGAAGGTGGTGGGGCTGCAGTCCGAGTCCGTGGAGCAGGCGGGCGTCTCCGCTTCATCCTTGCAGGTGGCAGAGAAGCCGGGCAGGGCCTCGGCCTCCATCCCGGCAGGCGGCGTCTGCACGGAGGCGCGCGCTGGGCTGGGCGGCTCCTCGTCTTCCCCGGTCAGGTCGATGACGACGCCGTCGCCGCACGTGTCCTCGCCCGTCAGGTCGATGATCTCCTGGGGAGGGAACGGGGTCAGTCGGGGCGGGGGGGCCGCACGCCGTGCCCCCGCGATGATGCGCGTGCGCCCGCGGGGAGCGGCAGGTCCTGCCCCGCCAGGCGCT
>NW_005843180.1:137144-138037 GCF_000455745.1 Alligator sinensis
TTGCAGGGGGGAAGGAGCCTCCTGCCGCTCGGCGTGGCCCAGCGTACAATAACGCTCGAATCTTCACCCCGTGTTGACCTGCGATCAGTAATAACGAACGTGCTTAAAACGTGGGGTCGTTTTTGGGACAGGTCGTTGACGTGGCACGTGCGAAACCCAAGTCGCTCTCGGGGGGGTCTTAACCGACCTTCGGGTTTGCTGCCAGCCCTTTCTCAGGACCCCTTGCCTCGAAATAAAGAAATGCTTCAACTTTGACCCAGTTCTCACTCGCTCCTGGAGACCTCTATGAGCAGTGGGAAGTAAACTAGATTTATTTACATGCTTATCCCCCTGTTTGCTCAGTGAGGGTAGTTTTTCAGCAAATAGGATAATTTTGAGCTTCTGTATTTAAGGCCTGGCAATGCTGCTGCTCCTTGCTCCAGTGGCTGGGGGGCGCGGGGGGGGGGGGGGGCCGGCAGGGTGGGGGGGTCCCTGCACCTAATCCCCATACGCATCCAGGCCCCCGGCGCCAGCGCAGCCTCCCCCAGCGCCCCCAGGTCTGGCGGGGGGGATCCAGACACTTCCCTCATGCAGCCTGCGCGGCTCCCCGGGTCGGAGGCTCGCAAGGAGGCAGACAAGGGTCTTTGGGTAGGTGTGAGATCTTTTATGAGTGCAATTAAATGGTTGGAAAAGTTGTTCTTGGCAAGCTTCCGGGCACGCTCGCCCTTCTCGGGGCACACGGGCATCGCGGGGAAGGAGCTTTTATTTCCTTGGGCTCTGCCGGGCGCCCCGTCCTCGAGCTGGAGGCCATGTGCGGGGCGGAACCACAAGTCGCCGCGCGCTTCCCGCCATTCCCCCGGAAGTGGGTGGTGGGCGACCCGGAAGCGGTGGCGGGGGCCCGGAAGCGGGGGGCG
>NW_005843180.1:138285-142692 GCF_000455745.1 Alligator sinensis
GGGGGCGGGGTGGTGTCCGGTGCGGGCGGATCCTGGTGCAGGGATGGGGGGGGGTCCCACAGTCTGGGGGAGATGGTCCTTTTTAAGCATCCCTCCGTCAGCAGCGATTTCTGAGGGTCTCTAACGAGCTGGGGTGTCTTGGCTGGACGCTGGTGGTTCGTGTTTGAGACGTTTGTTGGCAGTCGTTGCACGTGGCCAAGTGCCAGCGCCACGCCAGGGTGAAGGAGCGTGGCTGACTTGGCGGCGCGGGCCTGGCTGATGCCCGGCGTGGTCACCCCCCTCTAGGTGAAGGAGAACAATTACCGCGGCCATGGGGACAGCGTGGATCAGCTGTGCTGGCACCCCAGCAACCCGGACCTCTTTGTCACTGCGTCGGGGGACAAGACCATCCGTATCTGGGACGTCCGCACCACCAAGTGCATCGCCACGGTGAACACCAAAGGTGGGGAGCGGTCGGAGCACACCTCTGCGGGGCCCAGCGTGAACCAGAAAGCTCTGCAGGACGTTGCTCCAGCATCTGCATCCCTCGGGCTTGCCTGAGCCAGGGGGTGGCCAGATGCCATCAGTGCTCCAGGCCTTCTCTCCTCTCCTCGTGTTTATCTGCGTCTGGTGCTGGTCTTCCACGGGGCTGGGCTGGCTGGGCCGGGTTGAGCTGCATGGGCGCTAGTCAAACGGCAGACTATTTAGCGTTGTTGCTGCCCTCATGTGGCTGTAGGCACCAGGGATCCACGTTGCGGGAGATGAGTCTCTCATCTGCTCATGTTTCTGATACAGCTTTTTTTCCATGGCTGAAGCATATACAGAGGGTATCCATGTGCATGTGCCTAAGCCCTGGAAAAATGTTGCATATGCATTTTTTTTCTTGCAAATATCACGAAGCGCTAAGCAACATACCAGCATCCCCGTGGCTGTGCAGAGGGCCGGGCCGGGCCGGGCCGGGCACTCGGAAGTACTTATTGTGGTCGCTTTGCTCTGAGGCCAGAGTTCTGTTGGATCTAGTTTCCCGTGACGCACTTACCAGGCAGCACTAAGCAGCAGTAGTGGGTTTGCAGTGTAAACTTGGCCTTGGCCACATGAGAGCAATTCGGAGTTGGTAGGGCAGGCGTGAGGCTGGGGCCGGCTGTGGCTCCTGCGCTGCCCTAGCTCCTGGTTGGACTTGCCGCACTCTCCTCCCTTCCAGGGGAGAACATCAACATCTGCTGGAGCCCCGACGGCCAGACCATAGCGGTGGGGAACAAGGACGACGTGGTCACCTTCATCGACGCCAAGACCCACCGCTCCAAGGCTGAGGAGCAGTTCAAGTTTGAGGTGAACGAGATCTCTTGGAACAATGACAACAACATGTTCTTCCTGACCAACGGCAACGGCTGCATCAACATCCTCAGGTATGGCCCTGGCACAGCTTCCACCTTCCCCGGTCACAGGTAGATCCTCTAGTGCTCCTCAGCAGGAGCCCTCGGGCTCGCTGTCCTTGCATGGTTCCCTCCCCTGCGGCTGTGGCATCCTCACTGAGCGAGGGAGCCTGGTTCCTTGTGGTACTGACCCCCGGCTGCTCGAGCCTGTGTGGCCTCACTGTGTGCTGACCAGGGTGCCCCTCTGCGGGCAGCACTTGCTGGCCCGTGCCCTGGAGTCTGGGCCCTGCTCACTTAAGCTGTGTCTTCCCTATCTGTGCACAGCTACCCAGAGCTGAAGCCCATCCAGTCCATCAATGCCCATCCTTCTAACTGCATCTGCATCAAATTTGACCCCATGGGGAAGTACTTTGCCACAGGAAGCGCAGACGCTCTCGTCAGCCTGTGGGATGTGGACGAGCTGGTGTGTGTGAGGTGCTTTTCCAGGTAGGTGCCCAGGCCCTGTGCCTGCTCTCTGCCCTCCCAGTACAGAGGTGGGAGAGCCCTCACCCCCCATCTCATCCCCTCCCCTCCCCTCCCCTCCCCTGCAGGCTGGACTGGCCCGTGAGAACACTGAGCTTCAGCCACGATGGGAAGATGCTGGCATCTGCCTCTGAGGATCACTTCATTGACATAGCGGAAGTGGAGACGGGTGAGTGTTCTTGCTCCCTCGGCCCTCCGAGGTGGCTGGCTCTTGTCACGGCTTAGGGCAGTGGTTCTCAGCCTTGATAGATTTAAGGCCCCGCTTGGAAAATGCCGGCTCTGAGCTTTTTGACCGTAGACAAAACAAGAGAGCAGTCCTTTTGGTGCAAAGACCAGAGCAGGGCAGAATGGTTTTGACACTGGTTGCTGTTTGAAATCTCTGGGTTTATCTTGGGAATCGCGTGTGCATATCTAGCAGTGCTAACGTGGCATGGCACCCATAAAAAGATCTCAAGGCACCCCAGATTGCTGTGCCACCCTGGTTGAGAGTCACTGGCTTTGGAGACTGGGGGAGGGGATTGGCAGGGCTGGGGACTGGGATTGCAGGAGATGGGTAGGAGCCCAGGCTGGAGCAGGCAGGGGTGGGACTATAGGAGAGGGGTCTGTCCATGCCTGTCTCTCTTGGTATGTGTCATGGCTTATGAGAGAGCATAGGTGCCTTGCTTCCTGCACTGGCAGGAGTGTGGGTAGGTATGGGGGTGCATCTTGGGGTCTGTCCCAGGGCGCTGTTGCCCTGTGCAGGGCTCTCTGGCTTGGCTCCCCTCACTCTGCCCTTTATCGCCCAGGGGAGAAGCTGTGGGAGGTGCAGTGCGAGTCACCCACCTTCACTGTGGCCTGGCACCCCAAGCGCCCGCTGCTGGCCTTTGCATGTGACGACAAGGATGGCAAGTACGACAGCAGCCGGGAGGCTGGCACCGTGAAGCTCTTCGGGCTTCCCAACGACTCGTAGCGGCACCAGGGCAGGGCACGAGGCCCCCAGCGGCCCCACTCCGTACCTGCAACATTTCGTCTGCCCTACCAGCCAGGATAGATGGGCTGCTGGCAGTGTGGGGCTCCCTCTTTGGCTGTCTACAGGGACCCCCAGAGCAGGGCCTGCAAAGAGCAACTCCTGCCCTTGCAGAAGTGTGGAAAAGAAACCCTGCTCTAGTGTCTGACCGCGCAGGGCAGCCTCCCAGGGGAAAAGATCGGGGCCCCGGACTGGGTGGGCAGCGGTCCTTGCTAGAACAGTTCGCTGATAGCACAGCTGCCCCTTCCCCCTGCCACGGTGCTGTGGTCGGGGGTGCAGCGTTGGAGAAGCGTTGCTCTTGTAGAAGTGGCTGCATGAAGCTGTCTCCTGCCCAGGGTGGTGTTCTCCCTCCTGTCTTTGCTGGGCTGTCCAGCGTTGGGGTGGGAGTATTTTTGTATGGGTTTTTGTAACTTTTGATAAGCACTCCAATAAAGGGAGTTCAGCGCCAGCTGGCCAGGGGCTTGATGTGCAAGGGGCCCAGGGTGTCCTGCCACAGCATTGCAGGAGGGGGCAGTGCATGCCCAGCCACGGAGCCTGCAAGGGCCTGGTGGCTTGTAACCAGCCTGAAGTCTCCCTTGGCTGCCTGGGGTCCTGGTCCTTGTCACAGAGCAGAGGCCCAGGGCAGGCTGGGCTCGGCCCTGTCCCCAGTATCCCCTGCATCCCATGCTGGGTGGTGCGATGCAGGGCACCCCACGGCAGGAGCTTGCAGTTTTCCTCTCGTCAGCTGCAGCTGGAGGGCGCTTGAGGCTTAAGCCCTCCTGTTGGTCACCTCTAGCCCTGCCTCTTGTTTCGGGCTTCCCCGGAGTGGTGGTGGAGGGGGCTGCATGCCCTGGTCCCCGGGCTCATGGTATCATCCCCCAGCTGTGCCCAGGCTCCTTCTGCCAGGCTGCTTCAGGAAGGAGCCTGGGCTTCCCCCCGTGGGAGCCAACAGCAGCTGCCTGACCCTGGGCATCTGCCAGCCCAGCTGCTCCCCATGAGGGCCATGAGGGCTCTGTGCAGGGGAGGGGGACCCCTGAGCTGTACCACCCCCCAAAGCTGGGGAGGGTGAGGAAGGGCTCCAGCAACTGCTGCCTCATCTGTGCATGGGGGTAGAAACCCCAGGCCCTGTGGGAAGCAGGAAAAGGGCCCCGGGCTTGGGGCTGGTCCTGCCCGGAGCTGGTCTCAAACGCGGGGGGCTCCGCGCCCCAAGGCAGCCAGCCGGTGGCACTGCCACTCCGAGCATGCCCTGTGCCCCAGCCGCCGTGCACGCTGGGTGTTGTAGTCCCCAGAGCCCGGGTTCGAGGCTGCAGGTGGGCGCAGCTGCCCTGTGCCTCAGTTTCCCTGAGACCCCCATGAGCTGCTGCAGAGATGCCCCCTCCCCGCCCCTTGGGCACGGCGCGGGGGGCGCCCGCAGCTCGCGCCCTGCCCGGGGGAGCTGGAGCCGGAGCAATGTACAAATCCCTTTATTGTCTCGTCCTCCAAAGACGACTGGCGCGGGATGGGCACCGGGCACTGGCAGTGGCCCCGGCGGCCCCGGCTGCGGGGGCC
>NW_005843180.1:143145-144380 GCF_000455745.1 Alligator sinensis
CTGGCAGTGCCCGCCCAGTGCCAGCCCCATGGCTGTGGGCACGGCCCCCCCGGGGCACCTGGGACGGGGCGAGGGGAGGAAAAGAAAAGGGGGAAGAAGGGGCGGGGAGGGGTTACTTCTTGAACATGTCCTGGAGGGGCCCGGGCAGGTACTTGAGCACCGTGTCCAGGATGCTCTCCTCCTCGTCCTCGTCCTCGTCGCCGCAGCCCGCCGGGATGGCTTTCTTGGGGCGCGTCAGGCTGCCCTCGCACGGCTGCTCCAGCGCCGCCTTCTCCTCCGCCTCCTTCTCCTCCTTCTTCTTCAGTCCGTACTGCGGGGACACCCGGGGTGAGTGCGGCCCCCGGTCCCTTGCCAGCCCTGCAGAGTCCCCCATGCCTAGCACCCATCCCCATGGCATCCCGGCGCATGGAGGCAGCCTGCCGGGAGCCCCTAGGCAGGAGGAAAGTGGGTCCCTGCCCTTTGCCCCTGCTTGCTCAGCTCGCAGGGGCAAAGGCCCTCTCCAACCCCTGCCCCAGGCAGGCCGGGTCCAGCCGGGTGTGGGGCTGGGGTAATGGGTGCAGCTGCCCGGGGGTTTTGCTGCATCCATCCCCAGGATGCTCCTTCCAGGTGCCCAGAAACGTGCTGCAGGGCCGGGGGGTGGTGGTGGAGCCCTAGGCCCTGTCTTGGCCCACGCACCTTGTCGCGGATCTGCTGCCGGACCTTCTCGCGCTCGGCCTCCATGCGGGCGTGCTTGGCTTTGCGCTCCTCCTCCTGCTGGCGCAGCGCCTCCTGCCGCTCCTCCTCCTTCTTCTGGGCGTCGGGGTCCTTCTCCTCCTCGCCCCCCAGCATCTTGCCCATGTCCTTGGTGGCTCCTGCCCGGGCAGCAGGGCCGTGTCAGCGCCGGGGTCCCTGCGCCTTCCCCCGCCCCGGCATGCCTGAGCTGCCCGGCTCTCCCTGCCCTGCCCGGAGCTGGAGCCCAAGCCTGGCAGGGCACGACGGGCTCCGCACGGTGCGAAGTGAACACAGCTGCCCCGGCTGCTGAGTGACCCTGAGGGAGCCGGGCCCGCAGCCACCCTGCCAGAATGCACTGGGCCAGCGCTGGGCTCGGGGGTTTCTCACGGCTGGGCCTGTTGGCACAGGAAAGCCCCCGTGCTCCAGCACCCTGCCCGGGTATCACAGGCCCGGTCTGCAGCCCTGTTGCTCTGCTGCGAGCCTCGGGGTCCCTCCCTGCCCTTTTCCCCGGCTCCTTCCCTTCC
>NW_005843180.1:144390-149312 GCF_000455745.1 Alligator sinensis
TTCTCCACCCCTTCCCCTGACCCTGCATCTGGGGCCGCCCCTCCAGCCACCCCGAAACCACTGCCAAGTGGCATGAAACCCGGCAGACCCGGGGTGCCTTGAGGATGCAGCAGAGCCAACTTGCAGAGGAGGGCGAGAGCAGATGGGAAACCGGAGCCCTGGGGTTCCCCTGGCAGAGCCCAGCAGGCAGCGCCAGCACACCCGGGCTGGAGCGGAGGTGGCCAGCTGGTCCCAGCCAGCGCCAAGCCATGCTGGCTGCAGCCCGCTGCGACAGAGCAGAGCGCGGCGGGGAAGGTGGGGCCGGGGCCGGTGCAGGTGGAAGTTTGCAGGTCGCTTGCTCAGGGCGGCTTCCCCTCCCAGGGGGAAAGGGAGCGAGGGCTCAAGGAGGGGAGTCAGGGTGCTCGAGGCGGGTGCTGGTGTGCGTGCAAGGCCCCGTCTCCTGGGGGAGAAGGGAGCCGGGAGCACGGGGCACCTGCAGGCTGAGAGCCTGCTGGGGGCTGGAGAAGACCTCAGGTCCTGTCTCCGGGGAGGCAGAGGGCATGGTTGGCAGAGCCGGCTGGGCTCACAGCAGCTGCGGCCGCTGGACCGTGCTGGGTTCTCCCCGGGTTCCTCCCCCGGGCCTGGTTCTGGGGCAGGGCAGAGGCCCCGGTACCAGCTGCAGGCCCTAGGCTGCAGAGGGGAAAGGGGGGCACAGCAGCGGGGGGCCTGGCGCCAGCAAGGAGCTCCCCCCGGGCCTGCAGGCCCTGATGCTGCGGTGTGGGAGCCTGGGCTGGGCACCTCGGGGAGCGGCTGCAGCGAGGAGGCAGGTGGCAGCGGCTCCCAGAGCAGTTTGTCAGCGTTTAGGAGCTACAAACTCAGTGCTGGGTCCCGGGGGACTCCAGGGTCTTTCATCTCTCCCAGCTCTGGCTCCCTCCCTGCTGCTGTGACTCATCACATGGAGCTGGAGCCAGCCAAGCCCTTCATGCAGCCCAGGAACCCGGGCACCGTGCGGGGCTGCTTGTTGGGGGCCGGGGGAGCCCCGGGGCTTGGGCAGCTCCTGCCTGGGGGCTGCAGGAACACCTCTGCCCCAGGCGGCAGCAGGGACATCCTGGCCAGGGTCTCCCCCATGGCCGAGCAGGACCCAGCAGCGTGCGCCTTCCCCAGGGGGTCTCTGGCACGGATGCAGTGTCAGGGCAGACGGGAAGCGGTGTGGGTGGGTGAGCGCGACCCACGGTGCACGCAGGGGGACTTACCGCCAAGAGCCTGCTTCATCACGAAGTCCATGCTGCTGGCCTGGTTAGCGAGCTCTAGGCACCAGCAGAAAGCTCATCCAGCGGATCAGAGGCCACCTGGGAGGGCAGGAGAGGCTCGTGAGAGGGTGTGGAGCGGGGCAGGGGCCCGGTGCTCCCCGAGGAGCTAGGCCCCGTGGCCTGCAGAGCAATGCTCCTTGCAGAGGTGGCCCAGCGGGGAGAGGACAAGGCCGAGGGGTGGTTCCAGCCCCAGCCTTGGCAGGAGCAAAGGCAGGGGTGGGGGGGTCCCAGAGCTACTCCACGGCTCAGCCTCACTGCGCTCGCCCCAGACGGAGGCAGCCGGCGGAGCGGGACGGCCTGCTTCGGAGCCAGGAACCCGCGCCTGGTGCCTGGCTCCTGCGCCTGCCTCCGGCTGCCTTCACTCGGTTGCTGATATGCCCGCTCCGCTGTCTCTTGTCACCTCCGTTGTGTGCACGCACACATCCACACTGCACAGATATATACACACAGCACAGAACTGTACAGACTCTGGTGTTCACTCTCGCCATCTTCCTCCGTCTCTCACACACACACACACATATACACACACTGGACAGAAACATGCACACATGCATATGCACACTGCACTGATACACATGCATTGCACAGATACACACACATGCATATGTACACGTCCCAGATACACACATACACACATGCATATGTGTACTGCACAGATGCACACGCACACAGCACAGAATTGCAGACTGGTGTTCACTCCCACCTTCTTCCTACACACACACACACACACACACACACACACACACACACACACACACACACACACACACACACACACACACACACACACACACACACACACACACACACACACACACACACACACACACACACACACACACACACACACACACACACACACACGCCCTGCACAGGTTCCACTTCTTGCTTTTCCTTTCTCCCTCTCACACGCATGAGGTGAACTGGCCCCGGCCCCAAGCCCACGCGCTCCAGACAGATGCCGCCCGGGCTCCCAGCTGCCGGTCAGACCCGTGGGGAGGACAGCACCACCTGGCAAGTTGCCCCAACCCTGCCCGGAGCTGCCACTGACTGTCGCAGCTGCAAGCCCCAGCCAGAGCCTGCCACCCATGCAGACAGGCCCCCTCCCCTCCCGCGGGGCCCTGGACGGCGCGGCGCTCTTCTCTGCTGGCAGATGCCCTTGCCTTCCTGCCAGCAAAGAGCAGAGCTGGGCCCATGCCACGGTGTGTGCCCCCGCCCACAGGCCACATGCTCCGCTTGGCAGAACGGGGTCAGAGCTGCTCTCTAGAAGCCTGGGAAGAAGCTCAGCACGGCCCGGAGGCTTCCTGCTCCAAACGCCCAGGTTCCTGTGACCCCGCCACAAAAGTGCCAGCTCTGCCCGTGCAGGTAGCGGGTAGATCTGCCAAGAGGGAGAACCAGACATCAGGGGGATTTGGCACCTGCTGGAGCCAGCGGGACCCAGGGCGCTTGCACCTTTGAGGTGACCAGGGTCAGTGGCGGGGCAGGGGCTTGTACCAGGCTTCCTCCAGATGGGCTCATCCATGCAGCCCCTGCTCTTCCAGCCTGGACCAGTTTGTGCTGGTGCAGAGCCAGTCTCCTGCCATCCAAGATCCAGTCAGTGGATCACAGAGCCGCGCAGTCCAGACAGATGCCCACAGCCTCTGCTGAAACCTCCAGCCAAGGAGACACCCTGTGCCCCTGGGCCCCTCGCCTGCAGCTCCCATGCCTGGGGAGTCTCTCCATGACTAAAGCAGGTCAGCTGCAGAATAAGCCCAAGGCCAAGGGTGCTGCTGCCCGTGGCAGGGCACAGCTGCCCCCCGGCAGCCTCTGGAGCAATCGGCCGCATGTCCCTGTAGCCACCGGGCCCTGCTCTCACTGCCATTGAATAGCTGTATGGTGGTATGGCCTAGGAGCCCCTGCCCAGGGCCAGCACCCCCGGGGCTGGACACTGCATGCATACAACATGCTTCAGCCCTGCAAGATGGGATCCAGTAGATCTGTCCCCACTCCGTGCTCCCTAGGGCCATGTCCTGCTCGGGGCTGGGCCACGTGGATGCCCGCTGGCAGCCCCTTCCCATCCCGTGCGGGTCTGGCACTCTCTGCCCCCACCTCCTGGGACAGCAGCCGGCCAGCATCTCGCTGGAGGGCACCAGCTCCGGGACGCGAGGTTAAGCAGCCGGAAAATAGCAGGCAGCTGATGCTTCGCAGGACAGTGTAATGTGCCCAGAACGGTGTGGAGCCGCGCGGCAATTATCCGGATGATTCATACGCGGCAGAGAGCAGGCAGCGCGGTGGCTTCCTCCTGCCGGCGCGGTGCTCCTCGCTCTGTCCTCGCCGCGGGGCTTCTGCGGAGAATCCCTGGGCAGGGGCCAGCAGCAGGGGCTGGAGCCAGGGCGGGGGGTGCTCTGCAGGTCCCATCCCCTTCCCCTTCCCCACAGCTCCTGCAGGCAGGGCTGGCAGGCTGCCTCACACCTCCATTCATGAAGACTTGCTGCTTTCCAGGCTTGGACCTGTTGGCCTGACACTGGCAGGGCCTCAGCTCAGGGTGCCCGGGGGCTTTGGGAGAGGCTGGTTCATGCAGGGGAGCAGTCGGACACGCTCAGCTGGGCTGGGGCGCCCTGGGCTGCTCCGGGCCTGAGCAGGGTGCTGGGGGAGATGCAACCCTGCTGCGCTGCTGTGACATATCCATGCTGTGTGCCCACCTTGGAGGTGGTTTTTTGGTGCCCCAAATGGCTTCTCCATGTCTCGGGATGAGACGAGGGGAAGACCTTGGCTCTGTCCACGTGAAACGCTGCTTGCTGCTGTTCCACTGACGCTTGGGCATCTCTGGGCTCTGGAACGGGGTCACGGAAAGGGGCCGGGGGGGCTAGCGATCGTCCTGGCGCCAGGGAGGTGCCTTTGGAGAGTTGCAGGGGGTAGGCACAGAGGCAAATCCCCAAAGACTCCAGCTGAGCCAGGCTTGTTGCAAGCCCGTGCAGCTTCTGCATGCCAAGAGGCCCGAGGGCACCTGGTCCCGCTCAGGGCGGAGCAGATCCAGCCCTGTAGTCGCTCCCTGCAGCTGCCCAGGGATGCGGCAGCGCGGAGCCGGGGGCAGGCTGCCGGTCCCGCCTGGGTGCCTGGGGGCTGGGAGAAGCCTGGCGCAGCCACTGCGGTGCTGGGTGCCGTGGGCAGGTGACTGTCCTGCGCCCGGCTCAGCCGACGCAACTTTGCACCTGCTCGGAGGCCTGGAGCACCTGTCTCCTCTGCTGCTTGCAGGAAGGGGGAGACATGAGAGGCACCCGCTGGGCGCTCCCACAGCTGGTCCCTGCTGCCTGGGGGGAGACAGCTCAGCATTTCCTCTCCCTCTGGCTCCTGAGCGCCCAAAGCCACATGCCAGCTCTGCGAGGCAGGCACCTGGGCAGGCAGGACCCCGGGCCAGGCCGGGCAAAGGGCATCGGGACCCACACGGGGATCACGCTGGGCCGTGCACGCTGCAGGATGGGGCGGCCTGAACCGACTGGCCCCGCTGCCTGCCCCTGGGGGAAACGGAGCTCGGGCGCACCCGGGGAGCGACCGCGGGCTGGAGGCTGGGAGCAGCCAGGAGGGCGGCTTGCACACCCTGGGCTGTGGGGCCTGGCTGTGTGCGCGAACACACACACACACACACACACACAC
>NW_005843180.1:149876-160101 GCF_000455745.1 Alligator sinensis
CGGGCCGAGAGACGCGGGTGGGGGCGCGTGCGGGTGTGCGACCCACTTGGTACGGACACCGGTGTGGGTGTGAGTGCGAGTGTGCATGTGTGTAACCCACGTGCTGTGTGTGTACGTGTCTAACCCATGTGGGACAGACACTGGCGTGTGTACGCGCGCGCGGGCATGTGTGTAACCCATATGCTATAGATGCTGGTGTGTGTGTGCGTGTGTGAGTGTGCATGTGTGTAACCCATATGCTATAGATCCTGGTGGATGTGTGTGTGGGTGTGAGTGCGAGTGTGCATGTGTGTAACCCACGTGCTGTGTGTGTACGTGTCTAACCCATGTGGGACAGACACTGGCGTGTGTACGCGCGCGCGGGCATGTGTGTAACCCATATGCTATAGATGCTGGTGTGTGTGTGCGTGTGTGAGTGTGCATGTGTGTAACCCATATGCTATAGATCCTGGTGGATGTGTGTGTATGTGTGTAACCCACATGGCACAGACACTGCTCTGTGTGTGTGTGTGTGCATGCATGTGTGTAACCCATGTGGTAGAGACACTGCTGTGTGTGTGTATGAGTGGGTGTGTGTGTAACCCACATGCTATAGATGCTGGTGTGTGTGTGTGTGTGTGTGTGTGTGTGTGTGAGTGTGCATGTGTGTAACCCATATGCTATAGATCCTGGTGTGTGTGTATGTGCACGCACATGTGTGTAACCCATATGCAATAGATCCTGGTGGATGTGTGTGTATGTGTGTAACCCACATGGTACAGACACTGCTCTGTGTATGTGTGTGTGTGCATACATGCGTGTAACCCATGTGGTAGAGACACTGCTCTGTGTGTGTGTGTGTGTGTGTGTGTATGAGTGGGCATGTGTGTAACCCACATGCTATAGATGCTGATGTGTGTGTAACCCATGCGGTACAGACACCGCTGTGTGTGTGCATGTGTGAGCATCTGTGTGCATGTAACCCCCGTGGTACAGATGCTGCTGTGTGCGTGTGCACGCCCCTGTGCTAGTGTATTTCGGCACCTACAGGTGCAGTTGTGGGGGGCACGGACACCTCCCGCTGAAATAACCCCTGCAGCCCTCACCCCCACAAGCCCACCTAGCAAAATCCCCCTGAAGGTGGACCAGCTCAGGCGCCACGGCCCCTCACCCCCCGCCCGGTCAGAGCGGAGAAGGGGTCTGGGCCGTGGGGCCTGCGGGAGCAGCATGCGTGTGCTGGGCGTGGGCACACATTGCCCGCATGGGCATGTCCCAGCTTCCAGGGGCTCTGCCCAGTGCAGCTGCAGAGAGCGAGAGGCGGCGAGCGGGAGACCTTGCGGGTTAGTCTGTCCAGACCCTTCCACATGCAAACCGGCGCGGGCCTCGCTCCCAGCACGGCTGCAAGCCCTGCCCCAGCCACGGGGTCCCTGCATGCCCACCCTGCCCGCGCCTCGAGGCTCCCTCAGGGCCAGCTCCACCAAGTTGCTCCCCTCAGGTGCTCGTGGGCGCGCACAAATCTCCTTGGCCCGAGAGGCCAGACCCCCCCTGCAGAGCCGGGGCTGGGACCCGAGGGGGGCTCTGCCCACTCCCCAGGCAGGGGCAGAGGCGCAGCTGGAGCTCCGCCAGCATCTCTGCAGCGCGGCAGGTGTGTGCCGGCCGGGGATCACCATGGAAATAGCAAGTGATTATTAAAGAGCCCTGAGCCGCGGGGCCGGGCAGGGAGGCTGCCGAGGGGGGTTCCTGCAGCACGGCCTGCGGGGGACTCCCGCCCCCGGCCCAGGGCCCAGCAGCGTGGGGCTCTCCTGGGGACAAGCCCCCCGCAGCTCCTTTGCTCGCTGGGACCCCCCAAACCCTTGTCGCCTGGTCCCAGGGAGCTGTGATGGGGGCCTCAGCCTACCTGCCCCGAGAGCCAGGGCTGGCTCTGAGCGCTCGCCCCCCAGGCTGCTTCCCCTCAAGGCCAGGGGCTCTCAGCCGGGGCCCTGCGAGCCTTGGAGGTCGGTGCTATTACATCTGCCGACACCTCCATGCAGATAATGCCAGAGATTTCCCACCCTCCCGCCCTGCTGGGCTCGACGAGGTCTTGGCAGTGACAGAATGGCTGGGTTTTTTTCTCCCCAAGCCGAAGAAATCTGCAAAGCGGCATTTTCCGAGGGGGGCTCGAGTCTAACAAGGGGGATCGGGAGTCCGGCAGGCTGAGAGCCACGGCCCTAGCCCGGCTGCCCCCTCTGCCCCCAAAGGGCCTCAGATCTGCCCCGGGGGCAGCAGCGGGGAGGCGCTGACCCCTACCCCTATCCCCGCTTGAGGATCAGGCCGCCCCCGCCCCCGGTTTGTGGCTTCCCGGTGCTGCACGGCTGCAAGCCCTTGCCTGCGGCCCCTCCGGGGCGCTCCACCCGCACGAGGAGCTCACACAATCAACACCGCGGAGCGAGGGCTGGGGCCAGATGCCGAGCCCCCGAGGAGCAGCGGCAGGCACAGCCGTCCATGTGCAACCCAGCCCCAAGCCTGCCCGGGCCAGGGCTGGGCCTGCCGCGTGGCCCCCCACCCCAGCACAGCCGGGCCTGAGCCAGGCGCCCACCAAGGCACGGAGCAAAGCAGCTTCAGGGGGCTTCTCGTGCGGCAACGGCCACCCCAAACCCAGCCCCGACCGCACCGAGCTCCCCGGGAAGGGCTTCACGCAGCCTTGGAACCACCACGGCCCATTTGGCTTTGTGGCCAGCGTGCAAACGGCTGCATCGCGCCTGCCCAGGTGTGCGTCTCAGACCGGGCCAGCCGGCCCCACACCTAGAGCAGAAGGGCCCTGATCCCTGAAAGCACTGCCCAGGGGGAGACCCTGTGGGGGCTGGGCCGGACTTCCTGGGTGGAGAGGGGCAAAGCTGGCGGGGAGGGGGGCTGCGGCGGAGCCTGGGCAAGGCGGGCAGAGCCAGCAAGTTGTGGCAGAGGATCAGGAGAGAGCATCATGGCTCCAGGTGTGAGCTGGGCGACCCCATCCCAGTCTGGCACGGACCTCCTGCCCCACCTGGGGCTGCGGCTGCCCCCAGCGAGGGGCACCCAGGCTGTAGGGACCTGCTGGCAGCCGGGTGCGGCTCATTACAGTAATTACTGTGGTGCTCCCGTCCGCCGGCGCCTCGGGTGGGAAATTACAGGCCTCGTTCTCTGGAGCCTTGGAGCCGCCGCGCCCCCTCCCTGCCTCCCCACAGTAATTGCTTCCTTTTCCTGCCCCCCGTTGTCCACGCTCCGCTCCCGAGCTCGTCTGCGGGGCCGGGGCGCGGAGGTGACCCCGGGGTGGCGGCTTGGGGACTCCAAGTAGAGCCCGGGGGGAGCAGAGGAGGCCTCGCAGCCCCCTTCTGCCAAGGGGAGAGTCATCCCCTCCCTTCGGCAGACCCCGTCCCAGGGCTGGAGAGAGCCCAGGAGCCCGGGCCCCCATTCCCCCTCTCTCAGCAGCCTCATGTCTGCTCCCCAGGCCGGGGCCGTGCCGTGCCCCGCAGCACTGGCGGGCAGCTGCTGCCCCTGCCTGGCTGGGCTCCTGCTCCCCGCAGCAGCAGCGGGCTGGCAGCAGGGGCCGGTTCATCTGCCCTTGGCAGCCGCGTGTGTGCTCTGCGCCCCCAGCACCGCCTGCCTTGCAGCCTGGGGGCGTGCGCAGCTGCATGGGTGTGCACGCCCGGGTGCACCTCACCTGCGTGTGGTGCAGGCATGTGCATCCCCCACCTGGGTGTGTGTCTGTGTGCGTGCACCTCAGCTGCGCACGTGTGCATGCATACGCATTTTCTCTCACCTGTGTGTGTGTACATGCATGTGTATGTGTGTGTGTGCAAACTGCTCGGCCCTGCCCTGCCTGCTCGTGTCTGACCTTGGGCTCTGCTGTGGCGAAACCCGGGTGTTTTCTGCCAGGCACGAAGCTGGGGAGTGGGGGAGGCCATTAGCCACCTCCAGCCCTAGCAGCCTCCCTAATGGGCTGGAGAATGGTGATTAATGGTGGGAGGGGGGCAGCCGCAGGAGTTGTTCGAGAGCCCGATCAATCACCGCTGGCCCAGCACTAATGGCTGCCTGGCAGGGACCGGGCGGCGCTCACCCCGCATCTCCTTGCCAGGAGGGGAGGGCTGGACACGAAGGGCAGAGGGGGCATTTCCCAGTGCCCAGGGAGCCCCCGGGCACGGGGTGAGGAGCCTGGGGCTGGAGCCCAGAGCCGGCACTGCCTTGGGGGAAGCCGATGCCAAGGACTTTGGCAGCCTCCTCCCTGCCCCGCTGGGCACACGCCTGCCCGCCCCCGCCCCCGCCTGGCACGCGGTCCCTCCTCCACCTGGCGCTCACCTGCCCGCCTGCTTCCTTGCCCCTGCCTGCCATGTACCTGCCGCTCGGCCTTCCCCTCCCTGCCGGGCATGCACCTGCCCGCCCTCTCCCCATGGCCCCCACCCTGCGCACGCCCCTGCCCCAGGCCTGCTCCTTGCTCCGTCCTGCTTCCCAGGCTGGAGAAGCCGCCCCGGGCCTGGCCGGTCCCTCGGCACAGCTCTGCTCTCAGCACCTCTTCCAGACCCAGCGCTAATGGGTAGGAAAAGGTCCGTGCCCTGGGGCAGGTGTGGGGCCGGGCCGGGCAGCGCTGGGGAGCCCGGGATGAACTCGCTGCCCCAGGTAGGGGGGAGAGACTCCCTGCTCCCCTCCGGCTATCCCTCTGCAGCAGACCTGCATCCACGCCAGCAGGACGGCCCCGCTTTCCTGCGGCCCCTGCAAAGAGACAAAGCCAGGTGCAGATTCCCCACCCCCCAGCACTCGTGGGACGCTGGCCACCAGAAATAGCACCGCTCCTGGCACCAGGGATGTACCCATGGAGCTGGGAGCCCCGGCTGCAGACCTCTCCCGTGAGCGGAGCTGGGCAGGTCAGGGCGGCGCATGGGACGGCGGCCAGGCCTGGCCGGGAGCCCTGCTGAGCCGAGCTGCACCCATTAGCCAGGGACACGGATGGGCTGTGACAGCCCGGCAGGCTCATTTGCTTCCCTGGCACCAGCTCAAAACGGCAGGGAGAGGCAAGGCTGGCGCCAGGCTCAGCCTCCCCCACGGGGTGCTGCATCAGGTGGCCGGGCCCCTCCGATCGGGGACCTGACGCCCCGTGGCTCGGAGGCCGAGGAAGGGCATGAGGCCAGGACATTTTCCTGCTCCGGATGCCCCCTCCGGGCTCAGCCCGTTCACTCCCTGTGCCCCCAGCACCAGCAAATCAAACCCCCTTCGCCTCCCAGAGGGAGAGAGAGGGGGCAGGACCCGGGGCCGGCCGTGGCTCGGGGTGTCAGACCGGTCCCACAGCTGTCACCGCTGCTCCCAGCCCAGCCTGGTCCAGCCTTGGCCTTTCCCCCGGGGATCTTGCTCCTTGGGCTTTGTGGCTGGAGAGGGGATGAGCAGAGAGCAAGGCAGCCAGACTGGAAGGAGCCCAGCGGGGGCCAGAAAACCAGCCCGCAGGCCCAGCCAGCAACCACCCCGGCCCCTGAGAGCTGGAGGATGAGGAGAGGAGCCTGCCCGGAGGCACTGGCCCCTGCCAAGGGCCGCAGGCGGCTCCGGCCCGGCACGCGGGCCCCTCATCTAGGATTCAGAGCACGGCATGGCTCCGGGGCCCGTGGCCGGGAGCTCTGCCTGGGCTCGCATCGCGCCAGCCTGTGCGGCAGCACGCGGCGCAATCGCCTGCGATCTGCAGACAGGATATTTAAACCACCTCCTTTAATAACCAGGCGAGAACGCGGGGCCGGGGAAGGAGGCCGGGGGGGTCTTATCGTGCCTGGATCAGACGTGGCCCCGGCATGAGGGCTGGGAGGCTGGCTGCAGGCTGGGAGAAAGCTGCTTATTTTGGGGGGAAGGGAGAGGGGGAGGGAAGGGAAGGAGCCGGGTGGCAGGAGACGGATGAGCTTTTCCTTCCCGGCCTGCTGCTCCACCCGGCTCCCTGGATCTGCTGAGCTGCAGTTTGTGATGGGGGGGAGCGTGGCCAGGCCAAGGGCGGGGGCGCGGCTGTGCCCAGCCCCTCTCTGCCCCCAGCTCAGCCCCCTGGGGACTCACCAACGGCTCAGACAGACGAGAGCCCGCGGGGATGGGCTCTGGGACCCCAGCGTCCTGCACAAGACTGACCAGCCCGGCATGACCCCCAAGCCCCCGGGCCCCCTTGAGCCATGCTACGGCGCAGCCGGCTTGGCCCCCTCCCCGGCCTTTCATCTCGCTGCAGCAGCTTTGCAGAGCCCGGTGCTGGGGGCAGCGCCTTCTCCCGGGAAGCAGGGGGGTCGCTGGACACGCCGCGCAGCAGAGAGGGGGCCGGGCACAGCGGCAGGCCGGAGCTGCCTGCCCCTGGGGACACCCGCCGGGAGGCAGCCAACGTCAGCCACGACTGTCGGGAAATCAATGGCCGGGTTTCCCTTTGCTGTCTGCAAATTAGCGCGAGGAGCCGGGGCGGGCGGCGTAATTAAAGAGGGTCACGGTGCTTCTAACAGTGCCTAGGCGAGGGACACGCTCAGCGGTGCCTAATTAATCCAGCTCCAGCATCAGAAAAAACAAGCCTGGTGCTGGCCGACCGAGGCAGCTGCCCAGGAGAGCCGGGCTGGCAGGGCCTGCGGCGGTCGCAGCCAGCCCAGCCCCTGCCTGCAAAGCCGCCCTGTCCAAACCAGCCCCAAAGCGTCCTTGTCTGCCCACTGCCCCCATGCCCCCAGCCCTCCCCAGGGGAAACCAGGGCTGGCAGCGCCCTGCTGCTGCCCTGGAGACACCCCAGGCAGAGGTCGTGCCCCCCGCTGCAGAGGACGTCACCCCCCACCCCCTGCCCATCCCAATCTGAGCAAGGGGTACAATCCCTTCCTGACCCCAAATGCAGCAGCTTGAGCAGGGGCCAAGACCAGGCTTGAGGAGGCACCTGGCAAACACGCGCCACTCAACGCAGGGGTGGGCACGGCCGAGGCAGGGAGAGGTGCTGATTTCGGAGACCCGCCTAGCCGCACGGAAGCCGCCTGGTGCCACGGGAGCCCACGCTGCGAGGGAGCAAGGCTGCTGCGTCCTCGAGCCCTGGGTCTCTCCATGCCTTCCCCGGCCTCCGCGCTGCAGCCCCGTGCCGAAGGCCGGGCACTGGGCAGCCAGGGATGGTGCCCTTGGCACAGAGCTGCCCGACTCCCTGCATTTCACCGTTCCCTGGATTCGTGCCCCCAGGCTTGCTCGCTTCATGCCAGCAGCCCTTCCTCTCCCCCAGCTTGGGGCAGGGGGAGCCCTGGACCCCTGCACTGTGCAGGATGAGGCCTGGGTATCACTGCGGTGATGAGATGGATGAGGGGTGGGTTGCAGTGGCCAGCACAGATGTGGCTCTGCCTGCCCTGGGCCACGTGCCCGGACACACTGAAAACACGTGCCGGCGATGGACTGCTGCGTGTCCGTGGCCCCAGGGAGAAGGGCGACGAGCCGTGGCTCTGGGGTGCAGAGGTCTGTATCTGCGGGGTGCGGAGCGGGGCGGCTGCCTGGGCAGCAGGAAGGAGGGGTCTCCGCAGACATCCTGGGATACCAGGGGGATTTGAGCTGGACCTGGGGCCTTCCCCAGTGGCAGGAGGTCGGGGACTGGGGTCCCGCGGGGCCTGGGCTGGGGCACAAGCAGGGGCCTCTGCTCGGGCCTGCTCTAGCCCTGCCCCGTGGAGCTCAGCGCCCCGGCAGCTTCCCCACGCAGGGGAGCCCCACAGAGCGGCTTGCGGCTGTGCCAAGACGAGGGTAGACGACGTCTCTGCCTCTTGTATGAAAAATAATAAAGCGCAGCGGCAATTCCTTGCAGATCAGCGCACCTGCCAGGAGGCATTGCCGAGCCCGTCCATCAGTGCCCGACAGCCCCCTCCTTCCCCGGCTGGGTCCAACGTGACGGGACGAGGACTCGGCTCCTGGGGCTCGTCCTCCCCCGGGTCCCAAGGCGGCAGAGCTGAGCCTGGCACCAGCAGATGGAGGTGCCGTCCAGGTGGGAGCCGTGCCGGAGGGACACGCTACCCCGTGCCGCTGGAGCAGGGCGGGGGTAGGTGCTGGAGGCGCTGGGTGGGGCGGGTGGAGGCTTCCTCTGCAGACCCAGCGTGGACGGCACAAAGACCCGGAGCCCACGTCCAAGTCTTTCCGGGCCAGGGTGCGACACTGGCCCCACCTCCATCCCCACCGCTCTCAGCACTCAGACCTGGCAGGGTCCTTGTGCCCAGGCCCCGCACGAAGGCTGCCCCCAAGCCAGGCCTGCCCAGCACAGCCGGGGGATCCTCCTCGTGCACAGGGGAGGATCTCACCCCGCCTGCTCCGACGCCTGCCGTGCTCCCGGCTCCCTCTGCTCTGCTTGGCTGCCCTCCCTCCGCGTGGAAGCCCCCGGGGCCGCGGCGGCTCAGAGCACCACCCCGATGACACAGTGAACGGTGCCCGAACCAGGCCCCCGCCCAGCGACGGCCGCACAGACCCCAGACCCAAACCCTACGTGACGTGCCCCGTGGGGCTCAGCAGCTCCCGGACCTGCCAGGCCGACATGCATCCCGCCGCACTGCACACCGTCCGATGCCACGGGGTGGGGATGGGGGACAGGACCTGGCTGCACCAGCTGCAGCCCGCGGCGCTCGCACCGAGAGATGCTGGCCTGGGGGGTCCACGAGGGGCGGGACAGGGGTTTCTGGGGCTTACCTCCGGCTCCACCCTATGGTCGGGGCTGGCTGGCAGCTGACCCTGGGGAGAGAAGAGGGGAAACGGGTGAGACCCGAGGTGCCCCGGGAGCTGCCAGGGGGTCTGGCAGCAGGGCATGGCCTGGCTGGGTCAGCGCAGGACCGGGTCAGCCTGGTGGTGCCCCCAGCCCAGGAGACCCCTCATGCCGGCCTCCATCTCCACCCCGCACCCTGTGCTGCGCGATGCAGGAGGCCGAGCGGGTCTGGGGCTCGAGGAAGCAAAGCAAAGAGGACGGGAGCCATGCTGTGGAGACTCAGGAGGCCCTCGGAGAGGCACGGGGGCTGCTGGGACCGCACTGGTGGAAACGTAGCATGCCGGCAGCAATGCTAATGAGGCTGTAACGATTTACTCCCTCAGCTCCCAAGAGGCCAGGCCTAATGGACCGACTCCATCCCGTCCCGCCCCGGCATGCTGCAGCACACGCTCCCCACGCCCGGCTCCGTGCCAGCCGGGAGAGCTGGCGGTGACAGACCAGTGCACCGCACCTCCGCCCGCCTGCCAGCCACACCGGCACTGCCAGGAGAGATAATGAGGCACCGCACGACCCCGCGGCCCCTCACCGCCGAGCGCCGGGCGCCCGCCCCGCCTGAGCCTGTCACAAGCCCGCAATTAGGTGACTAATCGAGCTCCCCGTGCGGCCTGGCTTTGCCAGATGGAGGATCACATCCTAGCGCTGCTGGCGGCTCCCTGCTTGTGGCCCTGCCAGCTGGGGGAGAGGGCCTGGCACGCCGGCGCGTGCGGGGCTACAGAAGCGAGGTGCAGAGACGGCCCCTCCAGCCAGCTGCTGCCGGTGGCTCTGCCAGAGCCACGGGTCTCATGCCTGGTGCTGGAGGGCTGGCACTGGGGTGACTGGTGATGCCGCTTCCCTAGTGCCCGGGGCAGCCTCCTGCAGTGCCTGATCTCCCATCCATGCCGGGGCAGCCTCGGCCCTGCTTCACTTGGGAAAGGCTAGACCAGGGCTGACCAGAAGGATGCGGCTCTGGGCAGCCGGGGGCAGGCAGGCTCCCCTGGGCATCTCCCAGCCCCCGGCACCTCTCGACTCCTGGTGCCCTCCGCGGTCGCTGGACGGGAGCCAGCACGTGGGAACTCAGCCCCCGAGCAGGCTGCTCCGTGCTGCGCTTTGCTGCATAGACACCCTCTCTGCAGAGGGGGGCAGGCCCCGGCGGGACCCCGTGCCACCAGCTCCCCAGACCCTCCTGCGGGCAAGGGGGCGGCGGGGAGCAGGAAGGATCCAGCCCTACCAGTCGCGGCCCAGCTCCCGGGCTTGCCACAAGCCCTTAGCACGGGGCTGTGCTTTATTTATTCCCCCCTCCCGCCCCCCAACCTCTGCAGAAAATAATTATCAGGCTCCCTCATCTCAGGGAAGGATTAAAAGTGGTTAACTCAATTTAGGCAGGCTTTGTTGTGCCGGCTTTCCCCAGGCTGCTGCACAAGGAGATTTCCACACAGCCACTTAGGCGGCTTTTATCAGGTTGTCTTCTGGAGGTAATTGGGTTTTTCAGGAGCCTGCTTAAAATTCCTAACCCGGCCTCTTAAACAAAACAGCAACAGAGATGGGGGGGGGGGGGGG
>NW_005843180.1:160132-169266 GCF_000455745.1 Alligator sinensis
GTGGCGGCTGCTTCCCCCGGAGAGGCTCCCCCCACACGCCGGGGGGCTGGGGCTGGGGCTGTCACCTCGGCAAAGCCGCCCTGGCTGATGAGCGGCGAGGAGGCAGCAGGTGCAGGAGCTGAGCACGGAGGCCGGGAGCTCTCATGGAGAGGGCACTGTGCCAGGCTGGCAGGTCCCAGCGCTGGGAAACACGAGGGGAGGAGTCCTGGTCTCCGCGGTGCCAGGCTGGAGGCCCTCCGGCTTGGAGCAGCTGCCCTGGGCATCGTGCTGTACCTCCTGGTGCTTGGCAGGGGGCAGGAATCCCGTCACCTGCCCGCTTCCAGCCCCATATAGGCCCTGCACAGTGCCCAGGGCCCACCTGGTCCTTGGCACGAGCACCTGGCCGGGGACACTGCGAGAGGCGACTGAGAGCACCTCGGTCACCAGCATGGGTGGGACGAGGCGCAGGGGCACAGGCCCAGCGCTCTGCTGCCTGCTCTCTCCAGGTGGCCTCAGCACCAGCGCGGGCCGAGCTGTCTCGCCTTGCGCCAGCTGCTCTCCGGGCACCCCTGGTTGCAGGGGGTGGGCAGGGTGGCTAATGACTCGGGCAGCACAGAGGGGCTTTGGCCTGGATGGCGTTAATGGGCTGAAGTGGCTGGGTGCCTGCAGTGCTCCCCCAACACCCGGTGGGTGTTTCTACCTGCACCCCCTGGCAGCCGTCAGTCACGAACCTGGCGCCTTCGTGGGACTGACTGTAGAGGCCGGGGCAGGAGTGGCTGACACGCCTGGCCTGCCCTGGCTGCCAGCTCCCCAAGGCCGGCACCCCAGGGCCAGAGAGACGGACGGAGCAGTGTCGGACGCTCACAGGGCAGGGCTGGCTGCTCCCTGGCACACACGCACCTGGGCTCTCCCCTTGCCCCAGACCCACAGCTGAGTGTCGGGACCTATTGCACGCACAGCGGCAGCAGAGCTCAGTCTGCAGAGCCCAGGCCCCTCTGCACAGACCGTTCCCAATGAGTACCGGGGCACTGGCGCTCCCCTGCAAATGCGCTTTGCAGGCGACCTGGTCTGGTTCTGCCCTGACTCCCAGCAGAGCCATCCCGGGCAGCAGAAGCAGGGACACTGGCTGGAAGGAGACTGGAGGGTCTCACCTGGTCTGTCACCCCAGGTGTTGGGAGCCGCAGCCCTGGCAGGAGAAGAGGAGCGATGCCCTTGACATTCCCGGCCTCCCACCAGCTGCTCCCTCGCGCGCTCTCCCCTCACCATGATATTTGCAGGCTTGAAAAGCAAAAGCAAACACAGCCCGCCTGGGCCACCCGAGGGCACAGGGATGCTGCAGCTACCCAGCATGCACTGGGGCCCATATGCAAATCGCCTGCTGCAACACCTGGGCTCAGCAGGTGTTGCAGTCCTTTGCCTTGCCTGTCTCTGCAGGGTGGGGGGGGGAGGGGGGCTCTGCTCCCCAGTCCCTGGACTCAGCGGGGGTCTCAGCTGTGGCAGCCCTGGCAGACAAGGCACAGGGCATTGCCGTGGCTCCAGGGATGGAGCAGTGCAGCAGAGCACTGTCAACACTAGGGCCCTGGCAGCAGAGCGCCAGTTCCCTTGAGCTGGGCTCCCCCCACTGCCTGTCTGGCTCTGGGGCTCCTCCTTCAGTGGAGCTGAATCCTCAGTGTAATGGGTGCTGCACCACCGCGTGCCACGGAGACCCCGACCCCGACCCCGACCTGGCTGCTGGGAGGTGGGCAGGCGCCCGGGCCTCAAAGCAGCGGGGCCAGGGCTCTGAGCCAGAGGGAGGGAGGTAGGCTCTCCAGGGGCTGGTGCTGGACTCCAGGGGCCCTGAGCCTGCCAGGACAACCCTGCCCTTGGGGGAGCTGGTGGGGCTGGGGCCAGAGGGGGCCCTGGTTGCCCACATTTAGCTTCCCCCTGGGCTGGACTCTCTGCTGCTTCCCGGCCTGATGAGGCAGGCGGCAGCTGGGCCTGGTCCTGCCTGCAGCCCAGCTGGTACATGCTCCTCGAGGGGCTGAGCCCTGCAAGTGTGGGGGGGGGAAGGGGCAGGGGGCTGAGATCCCCAGGACCGGGTCTCCCCCTGGACCGGGCCACGGGAAAGGGGTCACATGGAGCTGCAGCTCAGGCCAGACGGCTGGGCTGGACCCTGCCCCGGGGGAGCCTGCAGCCACCGCAGGTACCTACCTGGGGGTGCCCGCTGCCTCGGGCCAGCTAGCACGACAGGTCCTGCGCGCTGGGGCCGGGCATCGGGGGAGCTCACCGCCTGGAAGAGAGGGGACAGGGTGAGGGCAGTGCTGGCTCCGTTGCCCAGGAGCCTGGCCCGACTTTCGCCCCCCGCCAGCCCTGGCCCTGCTCCGCTCCCTCTCGGTCCGCTCCTCTGGGGAAGGAGAGCACCTCCCCGCCCTGCTCCGCTGGAGATGGAGGCTCAAGGGGGCATGGAGGACTCCCCTGGGGCAGCCTTTCAGCTTGCATCAGTGGAGCTGGCAGCAGGCCTGGACCCCGCTTTCCCTGGACCCCCTTCCTGGGTGCAGACAGGCCCAGGGCTGTTGCAGCGCCTGGGGGTGCAGCCAGGCCCTGGTGCTCCATCCTGGTGCGGCACAGAGTTGAGGAGTGGTGGGAAGGGCATCGTGCCCCTTGGAGGAGACAGGGCATGGGACGCCTGGCAGGGAGCAGGGAGCAATGCCAGATCGGGCCCCTGGGCAGACACGGCTTCCAGGTGCTCGTGTCCCAAAGGTGCACGGGGGCCTGTATTCGGGAGATGCGAGCTCCGAATCGGATGCCTCTGGGCTTGGCCCAGACACTGCGGTGCCTAGATCGCCCACCCCTAGGCAGCCTGGCCCCTTGCACGTGGGCTAGGGTCTCCATGACCGCACACGGCAGCAGCAGGGCTGCAGCAAGCTCCACCGTGTTCCCTATGTGGCACCACTGCCTGAAGTCAGCCAGGCCTCTTGAGCACCATCAACGCATCTGGTGAGGCCAAGAGCTGCTCCTGGTGGGCAACTGTCCTGCTCCCGGGGTGGGTGGGGGCTGGCAGCCATGCAGGCAGGGCGCTCAGTCCCTGCACAGGGGAGGTGCCACGTGCTGTGGCCTGAGGTGTGGAGGGAGCCGGGGCAACTGCTGAGCAGAGCAGGCCAGGGCCAGGGTTGAGAAGCACTGATGCGGGGTGATGGTTGTGACCAGCGGCCCTGGCCGGAAGGGGCAGGAACAACAGTCCCCCCGCCCGCCAAAGCCGAGATGTGAATGGGTCGGGGAGACCCGCTGCCTCCCTGCTCCTAGAAGTGGTGCCCAGGCAGCGCCGAGGAGGGTGCGTGAGGGGCTGGGGCCAGGCAGGGACACGACCCCGGGGCTGGCGATCCAGCCCCATCACCCCACACCACCAACCCCTGTAAAGCCGGGGGGACGTGGGTGCGCACTCCACAGGCCGTTCCTCCATCGCTCTGGTGCAAAAGTGCATCATCACCCTGCCCTAGCAACATCACACCACTGCCATGGCAACCTGCTGTGACATCACCTGCCAACTGCCTCCTGACAGCAGAGAGCACCCTCCCAGGGCACTTCGCGGCTCTACGGGGGCAGATGCATGGGCACTGGGGCAGGGGGAGGGGTGCATTGCCAGCTCCCCTAGCAAGGCTCCCTGTCCCCTTCTGAATGTCTCTCCAAGGCAGACGTGGGCTCCTTGCTCCACGGGGAAGGAGGGAGGCTCAGGAAATTGTAGATAAACAGATGACCCCAGGGACCAGGGAACAGCGCAATTAAAGAGCTCCTGCTGCACCGCGGTGCTAATGGAGGGAGCCTGCATTTTTAACAGTGCTAAAGAGCAAGGGCGGGCTGTCACTGCCGCAGAGGCAGGAGGCCCCATTCCCGCTCTGGATTCAGGGCCTGTTGACCCCCCTGGCAGCCTGCGATCCTCCTTGGGGGTGTCGCAGCACCACGCAGACGCTGCGGTGATGGCGGTGTCTGCAGGCCTGTGGTAGCAAGCAAGGCGCTAGTTCAGGGGGGTGCTGAGGGCTTGGAGAGATCCATCCCAGAGAGCAGCAATCATTATTAGCTCAACCAGAGCTCTCCCTGCTCAACCATGAGCTCATGCAACTTTCTCAGGGGTACAAGACGGAGGAGAGGAGGACGTGGGGCAGAGCCAGGGAAGGTCTGTGCACAGAACTGCTCAGACCCGGTGGGGACAGGTGCCCGCGCTGGGGCTGGGGCTGGGGCTGGGGAGACCGCAGAGGGGTCAGAGATGCAGCAGCGGAGGCCCTGTCCTGGAGGCAGCAGGGCAGCTGTGCAGAGGGACCCGCGTGCAGGACAGTCCCGAGACTTGGGGCTGCTCCGTGACCCCAGAACAGACGGAGCAGCTGGGAGCAGGACACAGGCAAGCGCCAGGATGCAACGCCTTCACCGCCAGGTAACCAAACACCGAACAGCTGGCCAGGGGATCTCGGTGCCATCTCCATGGCAATCCGGAGACCGCCCCCTCCCTGTGGCTTGGCATGCTGGGAAGTGTGGCATGGTCACTCTTTGACCCCTTCGGCTGGGGTCCCTGGGGGCGCCTGGTACCGCTTGGATGTGGCCCCGTACGACAGACTCCAGCAAGCGGGTGCGAGCAAGGGGGCTCGTGTCTTAGCAGCGGCCCCAGGATCACTGGGATGGGATGGACGAGCTCCTAAGGGGAGCTCAGCTCCTTGCTAAGGGCTGGGGTCGGGGATTCTCTCTGCAGAGGGGTCAGCAGGTCAGGCTACGACTTGATCCACATGGCATTGCCCGGGCCCCAGGGAGAGCAACCAGCTGCAGCGCTCCCAGCTGGCAGCTGGGCACCAGGACCCAATCCCAGGCTTCAGCCCCTTTGCACCAGTAGCTGGGCGCATCCCCTTTCCTGCTTCCCCAGAGACTGGCCCTATGTGAAGAGGATGGTGCTCAGCAGTGGTACAGGGAGCCCCTTGCTCAGACACCAGCCAGGGCATCCTGTTCATGTGGTCAGGGTCTGTGTGCCGGGGTCCGGCCCGTGTGTCTGCCAGATGTGTGGCTGGGCAGGGCTGGCCACACGAGCCAGGCAGGCTGGGGCAGTAGCATGGAGGGCTGCTGGGATTGCCCAGGCATCTCCCCCCAGTCAACCCCCTGCCCTTCCAGGGGCTCATGACTATCAGCCCCATCCCCAGGGATCTGCAGGGGGCTGGCTCCTTCCACCCAGCTCTGTGCTGAAAGCCAACGCCTTGCTCTACTGAGCTCCATGGACGCGGGGAAGGAACAGGCCGGGGAACGCTGCATGGGGCGTCTCATGCCAGTGCTCTCCCTGGTGACAGCCAGAGTGCTCCTGACCTTTCCACTACCCTGCGCCAACCTCAGTTTTGGGCCTGGCAGAATCCAGATATTTTGGGGGTGCAAAGCAGGGTCCTGCATCAGCTCGGCTCAGGTGAAAGACTCTTTGCCTCTCTGTTCTGCTGACCCAAATCCTCCCCTCTCCTGCACATCCACCCACGGAGGGCAAAGGGTGGGAGGGCGCGTGTCACCCAGAGCATCCCCCAGCTTGCCAAGGGACTGGTTTCAGCCTGCATGCATTTCTACAAGCCCATCCCATTTTGTGCACCCCTCACATCCTGATCTCAGGACACTTCTCGACGGGGGCTGCAGCACCCCAGGGCGCCGCGAGGTCCTTCTACAGGTGCCTCAGGGAGCTATGCCATGCCAGCGCTGCCAGGTGGGCAAACACCTACACATGATTCACAAGTTAAACTCAGGATTTCAAACAGTAATCTGGAGTGTCAAGGCCAGTCGGCGCTGCTGTGGGCTTGCTGAGCTCTTTGCAAGAGAAGAATGGCTCTGGCATTTTTCTGTCATGAAAACAACAAGGAAAAGCTCAGAGCTGGCATTTTCTGGGAGGGCCTGGAGGCTGGATAGGTTGTGAACCACTGCTTTCTAACCACTGTGCATCTCACAGCACTGACGGGCAGCCCCCCTGGGCTCGGCAGTGACATTTGTCTGGGTGTCTTCAACAGGGCAGTTCCTACCTGGAGCAGGTGCTGGCCTAGCTGAAGCCTCCTGAGGCCCTGCAGCCCCGGGGCTCGGGGACTACATCACACCTCGCTAGTACTTATGGCTCCTGTTGTGGTAGTGGCTAAGGCTCGAGGAGGCTGCAAAGGCACTGCCGCTCAGCCGGAGACCTGGGCTGAGGTACGGGCCGCTGGGAGCTTGGTGCAGGCTGCCAGGCTCCCCTGAGGACCTGGGCACAGACTCAGTCCCAAAGCCCAGCTCTGGGTGCCTGCCTGGGCTGCCAGCAGAGCAGCGAGGGCAGCACAACCTTCCTGCCTCGGTGAGCAGGCGTCTGTAGCGCAGCAGGATGCCAGGGAAGCTGGTTCCTGCCAAGCCTCTTGCTGCTTTCCAGGGAAGATGGGCTGCCATGAGAGGCTGCGCGGCTCAGGGCCAGGCGCCCGGGGTTTTACGCTTGGCTCTGCCACAGCCCTGCTGTTTGACCTTGGATGGGTCACGCCGCCTCCATCTGCCTCCTGCCCGGTCTACTTCAGCTCTGGGGCTCAGGTCTCGGACACCCGGACAGGGCCGGACAAGTGGAGCGCCTCCCTTCTTGGCTCACCAGGCCTCTTGCCTGGCCCCACTGCAGGAGGGGATGACACACAAGCCCTCCCTGGACCTGGGGAAGGACCCTGCACCCCAGTGCTGGCCTGGTGCCCCCTCCCTGCAGCCCATTTCTCCTACTGGGGACAAAGGGGTGCAAGGCTGGGGAACTCAGCCCATCCCACCCAGCCCAGAGGACTGCTTGCCTGCCTTGGCAGGCCACAACGCACTCACCCCCCGCCCACCCCCAAAGCCTTTGCCAAGTCCATGTGATCCCCCCACAACCACATGCAGCAGCTGCACCTCCAGTCACCACCTCTTACCAGGACACCCCTGCACCATCCAGCCCAGCTGCCTGCAGAGCTCCTTCCCCTTCCCTGGTCCAGCTGGACTGACCCCCTCTCCCAGGCCCCAGGCATTATAGCCCTGGAGTGGGCAGAGCCTGGATCTTAAAGGCACTTTCCCCCTTCCCCTGTCTTCCTGCACAGGCCAGGGCAGGGCTCAGGACGGAGGTGCCCGAATGCCTGAGTGGCGTGAGTCCAGGTTTCTGGGGCAGGGGCTGTGTACACTGCTTCTGCTGCTGCCGGGGCTCTCTGTCCTGCTGCTCCAGCAGCGACTGGAGAAACCCGGTGCCGTTCATTCCCTCTCCCTTGCAAACTCTGTGAGGAGCCGCGTGGGGCCTGCTCCTCCTGGCTGGCTGCGAGCTGCTCCACCATCGCTAGGATGAGCGGAGGTGTGAACCGCACTTCTCCTCCACCTCGGGGAGGTGTTAATAGTGGAGCCTCCGTGGGGTCATTTCAATACTCATGCTATCACGCAAGGCCGTCAAAGAAACAAACACGCAGCCGCATCCAAGGAGGAGCCGGCAACACACGGCTGTGGTTTGTGTCAGCTCGGCTATGAGGAGGGAGCTCACTTTCTCTCCCCCGGCGTGGGAAGGAAAAGAGCCTCTGTGGCAGCAAGGGCAGGCTGCACCGCCGAGAGCTGGGGGTGCGCGTTCGCCCTCCGAGCCAGGCCCAGTGTACTGGGGCAAGGGCAGCAGTGCAGCTGGACCGGGGGGGTGATGCTTGCCTTGCTGGCACCCTCCTGCCCCCAGGGAGAAAGGCACTGCCCCCTGCCCACCTACACAGCTGTCCTTCCTCCACCCATCCCTAGGGCCTCTCCATGGCTGCAATGTCCTGCTGCCTCTGCTCTGGGATAGGAGCAGCGGACTTCTACCTTCAACCTCAGCAATAACCTGCCTCGGAGGTCCCAGCAAACCCCTCTGAGATGCCTGGTGTCCTAGTCAGTGTTGGAAATCAAAAGCCAAATCCCTGTAGCCTGATGCCAAGTTTTACTGCTGAGCCAATTGGAGCAGCTCTGGAGAGGGAGGAGGGCAATGCAGTTGGTGCCCACACAGTGGGCTGCTAAAACCCGGTGCTGCAGCTCACCTCAGAGCAGGGCACCCAGCCTGGAGAGCCTGGGCACCAGACAGGCTGTGGGGAAGTGCCTGGGAGGGTTCAAAAGCCCGAGATGGGTCCAAAGCAGGCAGTGGGAGCAGAGGGACTGTCTTCTGTATCTAAAGACGCTCTTAGGAGGGGAGGGGAGGTCAGCGGGACTGAACTGGGAGCTGTGGGAGGACTGCAGAGAAAGGAGAGGACGGGCCTCAACCAGGAAGGAGGTGGGGGAGACCTCTCCCCAGGGGTCACAGAGCCCATGCACAGGGATGCCCGGGATGGGCTGGGAGAGAGACCTGCAGAACCAGTGCGGCAAGAGCGGTGCTGTGAGAGCAGCCGGCCTGGGCTGGAGCCCACGCGTGCACAGGGACGCAGCTGCACGTGCAGGCGTGGGCATGGCCCTGCCCAAAGCCACGGGCTCCCAGGAGCTCAGCGGCAGGCCCAGCCTCTTCTCCAGCCACATGCAATGCTCATTGCCCAGGGAGACCCCAAGCTTTAGGACAAGAGCCCTGCATTCATCACCACCGCTCCTAATAGCAGCAAGAACATGCCTGTTGCCTCCCCTGGACAAACCCGGGCCTGCCTTGACCCCGCACCACCCTGGGCTGCCGAGACCCAGGCTGATTTCTTGGCGGCAGGAGCGGGTTTCGCGCAGGGCTCCCGGCTCCATCCCCCCGGGCCTGGTGCTTCTTGTCCGAGCTGCTCTGTAGCTGCCCAGCTCGGGTGGAGCTGCCGGCCTGGATTTCCGAGCAGGCCCCTTCCCTTGGCGGGGGTTGGGGGAGGGGGGCGGGAGCAGCGGGGGACCGAGCAGGCCCCTTCCCTTGGCGGGGATGGAGGGAGGGAGCCGGCAGCTGCGCGGATCCGGGGGCGGGGTGCGAGTGCTGGTGCGGGGACTCCCCCTCCCCGCGGCTCCCCGGCCCTCGCTGCTCGTCTTTACCTCGCTTATATAAGAGCCCGGCGCCTCCCTGTCCTCGCCCCGCATCCCGGCGGCCCTAGGCAGGCTGTCTGCCCGGCGGGGAGCGGCGCGGGGCGGGGAGAGGACGCGGGAGGCAGGAGCGCGGGAGCGGGAGCGGGAGCGGGAGCGGGAGGCCGAGGACGCACCGGGGCCTCCCGCCCGGGAGCTGTCCGCGCCGCGGTGCTGAACCCCGGCAC
>NW_005843180.1:169991-176066 GCF_000455745.1 Alligator sinensis
TGGGCTGGCCAGGCCACCTGCAGCGCCGGCCACCGGGGAGACTGCTGCCTGATGCAGGGCCCAGGGGTGGGCGTCTAGGGGGACAGGGTGACTCTGACCCTGGGGCTCTCCCCCTTCAGCACCGCAGTGCCAGCTGGGATCCCCAGCCTGCAGGGAGTTTCACCCCCACGGGTGTCTCTGGAGGTGGTGGGCTGCTTCCCCAGCACAGGCAGGGAGGGGTCTTTACCCCACACTGGGGCCCACATTTGTGCCCCCAGCCATCGGCCAGGAGCTCCGGGGTTGGGCCCTTTCCCTGGCTGCAGGGCAGGGCAGGCTGGGAGGGGACCCATGAAGCAGTGGGAAGGGGCTAGTAGTGGATCCCGTGGTTAGCAGAGACCTCCGGGCTATGCAGGGCCCATTCCGAGCTGGGCAGGGAGATTGGGAAGCAGGGATCCCGGGCAGCCCAGCTCCATCCCAGCAGGTGGGGCCAGCCTGTCTTTGCTCAAGGGCAGGTGGGGAGAAATGGTCCTGCTCTAGAGCCTGGGGCTGCCAGGCTGGGCCGGCAGCTGCAAAGGGAGAGGAGAAAACACCCAGGCAAGCAGCTGCACTTCCCTTGACAAAGCTTCAAGGGGCCCCAGGGTCCAGAGGGTGGGCAGGGATCTTGGCTCCACATGGGGAGGGGGGTCATAGCTGCCATTGGGTGGGGGCTCAAAGGCTCTGGCTTTGAGCCAGAGGGTGTGAGAGTCAGTCCTTCCCCCTGTGCTCGGGGGGGAGGAGGGGACTGGTCCCGGCGGGAGGGAGGGAGCCTGAGTGTGGCAGGAGCACGCAGAGGCAGTAGGTGAAAATCCATCAGTTAGAAATACCAGCTGGTGCCAGCTCCCTTCGCAGCCTGAGGCCAGGAACGTGCAGTTCCCAGCTGCACACCATGGTCTACCCAGCGCTGAAGGCTGGGCCTGGCTGGTGTGCGTAACACAGCCGGGTTGGCCCTGGGCTGCACAGATGTCCAAGCTGGTCGGCTGCACCCTGGCTAGGTAACAGCAGCAGCCCCAGGGCCCAGGGGCTCGGGCATCCTGAGGATGGGCCCTGCCCTGCGCCCCCATGCCTGGACCCCTGCGGATGGACTAAGCCGCTTTCTAGCTCAGAGAAAGGCCCGCTGGCTGCATGTGGAGGCCCCTTGTTCTCGTCTCCTGAGGACCGGGGCTTTGTTCTGCCACCTGCACTGCACCAGGCTGTGACGGCCCCAGCATCACGCTCTGTGCATGGGGAGGAGAAGCCTTTTCACGGTGCAGCTGTTTATGACCTGCAGGCATTAGGTTTGCAAGCAAGTGTCTCTCTGACAGCGATCTCACTATTTCCACTGCCCTCAGAGCAGGCTGGGATGCAATATAGTGTAAAATGGGGGTTAAGGGATCTGGGTGCAATTCCCAGACTCCCTGGACAAGCCCCTCTGTGCCCCCATTCAGTCTCTGACAGACTGGTGGCATCTTGGCAGGACTTCAGAGGCACGAGACCAAACCCCAGGTCAGTCTGCACTGAAGGCTGCCCCAGCTGTACTCAGGCACCAGCTCATTCGGTCTGGGGTGAGGTGAAAGCTGAGCAGGATGATGGCACCAGAGCCCCTGCATGTGCTGTTGGCTGCAGAAGCTGGCCTGCCCTCAGTGCATGGGCTCTGTGGGCCATCTGAGCTCCATGGCCAGGCTGAAGTCCTCCGTGGCTGTGGAGGGCATGGGGTTGCCATGCTGGGGGAAAGGACTGCCCAGCTCTCATGATGCCAGGGAGGGTCCAGCCAAGCTGCAGAGGTCTGAGCCAGCAGGGTGTGGGGGCAGCATCATGGGGGCCTCCCTGCCCTGTTCCCCACAAGCCACAGCCTCCGGCTCCCAGCTCATCCACCAGCTCCCAGATCCCTGCAGTGGGGCACAGGGTGGGCAGGCTGCTCGTACCTTCCCTGGATGAAGACCCGGACAGATCCCAGTGGGACATGATGGTCGCTGTCTTGGCAAGCTCGGGTATTGCTGCTGGTCCCCTTGTGCTGGTTCAGACTTGCCTCTGATCAGCCCCTGGGCAGGGGGTCTGCGGGGACTGGATGTGGTGCTGGCTGGACCCCTCCAGGGCCTGCAGCTGGCTACAGAAGCTGGTGGGGCCTTGGCTGCATGAGGGCAACAGGCCACGGGCTCAGACCAACCTTTGCCCTCGCAGTGCTCTGGGTGAGGAGTGTGGGAGCCATGGCAGCCCCTTCCCTGCAGCTGCTTGAGATGGGATATCCTAGGTGGGGGGAGTGGGGTAGCTGCCCCCCTTTCCTTTGCAGTTCCCAACCCCGGTGCTCACTGCACTGAGCCAGGAGGTGCCCCAGGCTGGCGGCAGAGACCGTTTCCCCTTCAGCCCCATGGTGCCTCGGCTTCTCCGGGGTCTGCTCTGGCATGAGGGCTCTCCCCACGTCCCAGTACTGCAGGAGCCCAAGGGGGGAGGCCAGGACAGCCAGGTTGAGGGGCTGCGCCCAACAGGGGGGCACCTGGAACAGAGGAGGAAAATCCCCCCAGCAGCGCCCAGAGGCAGCGATTGCCCTGTTCTCTCTGCAGCTGCGAGTGAGCCTGATTGGGAGCTCGGGAGTGGAGGCAGAGGTATCTGCGAGCCCTCGGGGCTATCCCAGGTGGGGTGGGGAGCCCAGCTGCACCCACTCCAAGCGCCCCATGCAGCGCTGAGACCCCGGCTCAAACACAGCATGGCCCCTGCCTCCCAGCCCCGGCTCTGAGACGCATTGCCCAGCGAGGAGTATAGTATATGGCCTCCCACCCATTGTCCCCCGCCAGAGCTGCCTCCTCAGTCCCTGTAGAGCCCAGGGCTGGTGGGATGCCCAGGGCCTTGCTAGGGGCGCTTGGCTGCAGATGAGGAAGGTGGAGCAGGGAAGCGGCCTGCAGTAACACTGGCAGAAGCAATACATGTAGCGTCTGTCTGCTCCTGTCTTGCAGCTGGTGGTCGCCAGAATCGTGGTGCTGGGACCTGGCTCGGGGAAGGCTGCTGGAGCTGGGGTTGTCTTGGTCCTGGCTCTCGAGGGGCCTCAGTGGGCTTCTTACCCAGACAGGGGCAGGGGGGCCTGGCTGGCTCTGACCTCCCCCCGGCCTGGCTGGCTGGGACCCCGGTCTCCAGGCCCCTGGGCCTGGTCTCTTCTATGAGACGAGCCCTGTGCTACAGCTGTCTATGAGTAATGAGACAGGGCCTCTGGCCTGGGACTTACCCGGGGCTGCCGGCAGTGGTGGACACATTGGCCTTGCCCTGGGCATGGAGCAGCCAGGGCCGGTCACTGCCCTGGAGGAGGTGTGCTGGGGCAGGCTGGGTCAAGGCACCTGCTCCAAGCCCCGCTCTTGGCTTAGGAAGGGACTTCTCCTTGCATGTGTCCAGTCTAGAGCTGATCCGGGGGCTGCTTCTGCCCCCACGTCTTCAGTCCAGGTCCTGCCAGCACTGAGCGTCGCAGGGAAGAACTGCTCCGGCAGCCCCATAGGCTCCAGGTGCAGGTATCCGCTGGCTTTGGCTGAGCTTGGATCTGGACCTGACCCCACTGGGCCAGGAGGAGGGAGACAATCCCACTGAGGACACGTGGGTGCCAGTTCCTATCCCCCCCCAAAATGTTTTCAGGGGGAGTCAGGAGCCATCTCATCCCACCCAGTTCATTTCTTGGCCAGCACCAGCTTGCATGCTGCCCGGTTCTGGAGGTCCTAGACTCCTGGAGGGTGGAAGAGCCCTCCAGGGCCATCGGGCCCCACTCGTGACCGTTGCTCAGCCAGCTGCTGTCCCGTCCCCCTGGCTGCAGAGGGTCCTGGCCTGAAGCGAAGCGATGTCCAGGTCTGGGTGCTTTCTCACTCAGGTGCCCTCCAGGCTGAGCTGTGCGGACTGTCCCCGTGCAAGACCCTGCCACCCTCAAGCAAACACCCCCCTGTTCTCAGGCCACTTGAAGGACAGGATGGTGCTGGGCCAGGGTCCGACGCGACCTCCAACAAGTGTCTAGCGACATCTGTTCAAAGTCACCGGGCTCAGGGGCTGTGGGGGTTGCCCCCCTTTCAGCAGAGCAGTGCCTCTGTCCTGGCCCGGGGTGCCCCCCCCCCCCCGGCCCCTGCGGCGGTGCTCCCCCCCCCCCCCCCAGTGCTCCTGCCGGGGCTGCCAGACGCTGTGCTCTGCACAAGTGCGGCCAGTCACTGGCACAGCTGTTGCACGGCCCAGACACCTCCGCCCCTGCCTCACTAGCTTGGTGCACAAGTGTGAGCTGCCCTCCAGCCTCCAATTGGCAAAGCCGCCCATCCCCCCCAGGGTGCTATCTAATCATCAACCCCGCAAACCCAATTTGATGGCTGCTGGGACGGTTGGCAGCGACTGCCTGCTTTGGATGGTAATTAACTACTTGGATTGCAATTAGTTTTGCAATTAGATAAGTCTCTAATTGTTATCAGAGGTGGCTGGGGTGCGTGTGCACATGCTTGCGCATGCCGCCAGCCGGTCTCCCCAGGGTTGGAATTGAGCAGGGCATTTCCAGGCCTGACCCAGAGACAGGGCATCCTTGCAGCCCCGGGGTCTGTTTCACTGGCTCTGTGGCCTCCTCTTTGCCAAGCTGGGGGGTGAGATCTCACCCCGAGCCTGCATACCTGCCGGGGGGCCCCAGGAGGAGCATCTGGGTGCATCTCAGCTGTCCTGGTGCTGGTAGGTGGGTGCCCCGTGCTCTCCCAGGGAGGGGCGCGGGGTGGGCACTTTGTGCTGCCATCGGCCTAGGAGACCTAGGGGTGCTCATGGCTCCAGCTCCCAGGGGCAAAGGGATGCTGTAGCTGGAACAACACCCGGGAAGTAGCAGCTCTTTGCCAAGTGCCTTGCTCCAAAGCAGCCCCACAGCCCCCACATCCATCATGCGCATCTTCCCTCACCCCAAACACCCCCGAACAGCAACAGGCAGCGTGGCCCCAGCCCAGGAAGGCCAGTGCCGGGCAAGCAGAAGTCTTGGAAGAAGCCCTGCAGCTCCAGAGACGTCTCTCTCCCCACAAGCCCGGCTCAGACCCAAGCTCTGGCTCCCCCGAACCCCCTCCTCACTTCCCTCTCTCTCCAGCCCAGTGCAGCAGCCTCCCTTGCCCAGAGCTCGCTGCCTTTATAGGCACCAGCTGCTCGCCAGGCAATCAATCAGCTGCTCTCTCCCCTGGCCTCTGGGATCCTTCCCCAGCAGGCCTGGGCGCCGCTCCTCTACAAGGGGCCTGGTGAGGGGTGTGTGGAGCCGTGAGCTCTTCCCCACATCTCTGGTTACTGCAAAAGGCTCGTAGCAGAAGTGGTAGCCGGGCCCCCGTCTGCCCGGTCACAGGCTGAGCTTGGCGGCTGCTGCGGAGATGCCAGGAGCCCTCAGGAAATGAAGTCCATGCAGACGGGTGCTCCCAGCCCCGGCCCGGGGAGCCGGGTGGAGGGTCCCTGGCAGGCAGCTGCGGTCTCCGGGCCGCAGGCAGGTGGTGCTCTCGAGCTGCGTTCCCTGGGTGCTCCCAACCCTGAAGCTGGCAGCAGTCGGGCAGGGAGCCCAGAGAGCCCCTGCCTCCCTCCTGCAGCAGGGCGGCGGCGAGCGGCCTCTCCCAGGAGCATCTGCAGCCCCATGCACACCAGGCCTCTGGCAGACCCCCACCTTCAGGCCACGCACACCAGGAGGAACATCTGTGCCTGCCCCGGGGGCTGGACGGAGACACAGGGACAGCGTCCAGCTGCCTGAGCTGCAGCAGGCTGGGCGGGGGCTGCCTGGAGCTGGCCGGGGGTTTCCAAGAAGCACAGACCATTTATTCCTGTTTTCTTTCCAAACCTTTATTTATCAGCTCTATTGGCTCAGGTGTGACGGGCATCCCCGCCGGCGGTGCAAACCGACAGCTGTCAGTCATGGCCATGGACGCTCTCCCCAGCACCCAGGCGGCTCAGTCTAGCAGGGGCCAAAGGGAGCTCCCACCCGGTGCTTTCCCCCAGGAGGCCTGTCCTGGGTGCCCAGGCGTAGCAGAGAGCTCTTAGATTCATAGATTCATAGATTCATAGATGTTAGGGTCGGAAGGGACCTCAATAGATCATCGAGTCCGACCCCCTGCATAAGCAGGAAAG
>NW_005843180.1:176349-180906 GCF_000455745.1 Alligator sinensis
GAAGTGCGGCACCCAGAATTGCACACAGTACTCCAACTGCGGTTTGACCAGTGCCCGATAGAGGGGAAGTATCACCTCCTTGGACCTATTGGTCATGCATCTGCTGATGCGCGATAAAGTGCCATTGGCTTTTTTGATGGCTTCGTCACACTGCCGACTCATGTTCATCTTGGAGTCCACTAGGACTCCAAGATCCCTTTCCACTTCTGTGCCACCCAGCAGGTCATTCCCTAGGCTGTAGGTGTGCTGGACATTTTTCCTCCCTAGGTGCAGCACTTTGCATTTCTCCTTGTTGAACTGCATTCTGTTGTTTTCTGCCCACTTGTCCAACCTGTCCAGGTCTGCTTGCAGCTGTTCCCTGCCCTCCGGCGTGTCCACCTCTCCCCATAGCTTTGTGTCATCTGCAAACTTGGACAGAGTACATTTCTCTTGTGCGTAAGGAGTTTGGGGGGAGGCCTGAGCAGGGGAGGGCCTGGCCAGGAATGGGGTGGGTGGGTCAGCGACGGGGGTGCAACATGCAGGGGAATGCTTTCTGCCCGGGCCCCCCCGCCACGCTCCAGGGCGGCTTGGCTGTTCCCGTGGGAAGCTTCCTGCGAACACAGCTGCCTCGGGCTGCCGAGCCAGAATGGGCCGTGTCCGACTGCCGGGCGAGGAGCCAGGGGGATATGGGTGAGCATGTGGCACAGGGGAAGGGGGTCCCACACTGCCATCGGGCAGCACAGCCGGCTCCCCCCGCCCAGCGCAGGGAGCCTGAAGGGAAAGCAGCTCCCAGGGGTGCACAGAGCACCCGGGTGGAGACTCTCCCGGGACCCCCGCCCCTTGGCCCCTGGCACTCAGGGGAGCCCACAGCTGCAGCCCGTCCCTTCCCAAGGGCTGGGAACCAGCGACACGGCCCTGCCCCGGAGCCCCGCTCCCACCCCCTGGTCCCACACCAGGTGCCCAGGCCTTCAAGGTGGGGTCAAGAAGCAGCAGACAGACAGATCCCATCTGCCTTCAGTGCCCAGGCTTGCCCGCGGATCGGGGGGCGGTGAGTGTGCGTGTACAAACAGACGGACTCCCACGTGCACTTGTGTGCCTGCACACACGTGCACCCAGTACATGAAATGCACACGCATCCCTGTGCACACATGCGGGCCCCAGGCGGCTGTGGGTCCGGGCACAGGCTGCGAGAGAGCAGGTCTCCGGTCCCCCCTCTCCACGCCAGCTGCGGCCCTGGGACCGAGCAGTGCTGCCGGCCTTTCTCCACTGTGTGCAGCACCAGCCCTGCTCGGGCTCGAGAGAGGATGCGGTAAACGGCTGTTAAAGGCGCCAGGGCAGCTCCTTGGGCACCGGGATCTGGGCGTCCCTTGGGGCCAGGCCGAGAGGAGGCTCCTGAGGGGAGAACAGACAGCTGAGTCACTTGGGCACAGCGTGGCTTGTTGAGCTCCCCTGTCCCCGCCAGCCCCGGACCCCACCAGCGGTGCTCCAGCCACCGCCCCGCGCTGCACGTGCTCCAGCCTGGAGCGTTCCCCTCCATGGGGGACCCGGGAGCCTCTTGCCATGAAGCCGAATGCCGGCCGTTTGGGGGGATTTGTGCCCGAGACCCCCCGGCTGGGGGTGGTGCCCGGCTGCACTCTCAGCTACATGCTCACAGAGCAGAGGTTTCCTGCCAACACCCACGCAGCTCGGAGAGGAAACCTGCGGTGACGCAGATGCCTCAGAGCCCTTCATGCCCAGCTCCCCGGGTCTGCCGCTGGCAGATGAGACTGTGCAGAGCTCAGCTCACTGCAGGCCCAGCGGGGACGCCGCCCCTGGCTCACGGCACCTCCGTTTGGGGCGGCACGGCAGGGGAGATCTGAGCCAGCAAAGCGCGAGGGGCTTTGCTCTGCCCTCTGGCCAGGCTAAGGAGCTGCCTCCTCCTGCCTGGGCGCTTCGGGGAATATCTCCTGCAGACGCTGCCATAAAACCAGAGTGCTGAGCCACAGACCCCCGGAGCAGCTATGCCAGCGGCTGCGAGCAGATACAAGAGTGGGAAGGAGACAGTGGGAGACATCGCTGGGCGTGCACCCCGGGCAGGGGGGACTGCACGGAGCCCAAAGGCGGGTTTATACTGCTACCATCAGCCCCCGAGGGATGAGCTGCTCGCTGGGCCTGCCTGCATCCCGGGACAGCGGTGAAGCAGCAATGGGGCACTCCAAGGACGCTCCATTGCCTCCTGCAGGGTTTGGTGCTGCGGGCGTGGGAAGGAGCAGCCTCTCGGCCACCTCCCCGAGGAGCGCTCAAGCCCCCCTCTTCATGCACTGCCAGGCACCCTGCGGCCTCCATGCTGATTGGGGCCGAGGAGCACACCGAGCCGAGGGGCCAGCCGCTCTCAGCGCCGAGCCCAGGGCAAGTGGGCCCCCTGGCAGGCCTCATTTCAAGCCTGAAGAGCCTGGCTGATTGCATTTTTCCAGCCTGCTTGCTTTGCCAGCGCAGGGAGGCGGCAGGCAGCGCTGATGAAAGCCCTGCTCCCCGGCGCGGCAGCACATCGATCTGACCTTGGCCAAGGTTATCGGTGCCCACGGGGGAGCCGGGAGAACAGCGCTATCTTGCTCTCAGCAGGCAGGTGACTGCAATGGCCCCCCGGCACTGTTGATAGCGCGGGGGCCTGTTATCAGCAGCTGTGCAGGTGCAGCACGTGGAGGTGATGGTGACCTTGGCCGGCTCAGCACCTGGCCCACAGCTCAGCACCCATCCTGCTGCACCGGCAAAGAGTGGGGTGGGGACAGGCTGGAGGCCTGTAGGATCGTGCAGGGGGGAGAAAGGGCATAGGCAATGGATATTCCCGAAGAGCTAAGGGCGTCCGCTGGCCGGCTCCACCCCATCCATCGCGGGAAGCTGACAATGGTCCGGCTTGCATGGGCGCGCTTATCCCCTTGCAGCCACTTCTGGGGAGGAACGTGGCCGCTCGCAGCACCGCCGCCCAGCAGGATTCGCACAGGAAACGAGAAAGCCGAGTGAACGACACTCCCCATCCCAGCACAGTGCCTTTGATGGGGTTGCCGTGCAGGTGGGTTCATCACGGCACCCATGCAGATGCCCCAGGGCCAAGTGAGCCTTATCCCCACCCCGACGCTGCTTCCCAGGTACTCACCCTTCGGCTCCTGCCGGTGCCTCCGTGTTTCTCCCAGCGGAAAAATCTCACGTTGTCCTTTTCACCTTGCTGGACTTGGGAACTGGTGGCCGCAAGCAGGGAGCCCATTGCAGGGCCTACGGCAGGGGGGCAGTTGAGACTCAGGGAAAGGCTCCAGAGCTGGGAAGGGTTAAATCAGACAGAGAGAAAAACACATTTAAGGACAGGAGGTGTGGGGGGAGAGTCACGGATGCTCCTCCGTGCCCTGCTTCAGCCACAGCCCTGGGCCACACACTGTTCCCTGTGGACAGGCTCCCGAAGGGGCTGGTGGGGACTGCACCAGGCCTCTCTTGCTTGCTGATGGCTAATCCTCAGCTAGGTGATGCAAAGCAAAGTAAAAAGCAACCCCTCCCCACGTGGCGCTGCCACAGCATCGCCCCCAGCTCCACCGAACGTGACCACCAGAACAGGGCTGCTAGAGCGAAGCATGGACACTAGTGCTGGTGCACATGCATGTGCACGCATGTGCCCTTGCGTGTGCATGTAGGAGTGGGCCCACAGCTGCCCAGCTTCTCTGGCAGTTAGCAGTCCACGCTCCTCCGTTGCATCCTTCCTGGGGATGCTTTGGTGCTACGGCTTATATACCGGTGGATCCGTCTCTCCCCAGCGCTTGCCAGAAGCCCTCGGCCTCCCTGGAGCCCCCGGCTCCGAGCCCACAGGGTAGTTGTGAGCGGTGCCAAAGCCTCCCCGTGCCCAGCTCTGACGTTGCGCTAGGAGAGGGGTGCCAGTCCTTGCTGGCTACACCTCTATCCTCTCCCCATTGATCCCATTCCCTCTGGCCTAGCTGGACCCTGCCTTTTCCGGCTGCTCTCACAGAAAGCGCCCTCGGGACTGCCGGCACCCCTTTCTCTCTGCTTGCGGAGGGACTGGCCAGCACAGAGCCTGCTGCTCCAGCCTTTCCCACGGGCCCAGCCCACGCAGGCGAGGCAGCCTGGCAAAAGGACTCAGCTTCCACTTGGACACTTCAGTGAACAGCGAGATCGGCCAAACTGCCCAGTGCCCAGCTCCTCCGGAAGCCCGGCCTGGAGCCACGGGGTGCCGAGCTGCTTGGAAAACCTCCTTGCACTTGACAATTGCCTGCACGAGGCTTGGGCGCTGGCTCCGCCGGGATGAGCATTCAAGGGAGGGAACTGGGAACGGAGCAAAAAGAGACGATCGATTCTGCCACCTTCGTTTCCACGCTTGGCTGCATCCTGCCCCAGCCGGTCAGGGCTGTCTTGGCGCTAACAGCCCACCTGTGCCCCCGCGACCAGGGGAATCCAGCCTATTTGCCAGGGATTACAAGCAATCAAACCGCCTGGGAGTCCCGGTGACATGCCCCACAGGCCAGTCTTGGGCCCGAGCACCCAACACCGCTCCCAGCCTCCCTGTGGAAGTCAGTGCCAGGGATCTCGTTCAGACCGGCG
>NW_005843180.1:180920-181332 GCF_000455745.1 Alligator sinensis
TGCCGTGGCTCTGCTGGGGAAGACGGGGTTTGCAAAGACACGGCTCTGCATTGCGCTCCAAGGGGGCCTGCAGGGGTGCCGGGTCCCTGCGCAATGGGCCAGGCCTGGGGAGCCCTGAGCAAGCAGGGAGACCCTGCCCCACCTGGGGCTTGGGGTCTGGAGGTCTGATTCTGATCCTGCTGCCACCATGTCCGGGGCAGAAATGCCCTTTGCCCTGTCTGTGGGCTCTGCAGGCTGGGCGCCCGTGCAGCGCCAGACCCTGTGCTGCCCGTCAGCCTCCAGACCTCAGTAGGCTCCCACGACCAGGCACAGCACCGGCCAGCAGCACCTGCCAGAGCCAAGCGCCTGGCGGGACTGGATGCCAGCCAGCCCCGGGCCCTGCCAGATCTGCGGCCGGCCTCGGGGGCTGAGA
>NW_005843180.1:181517-182537 GCF_000455745.1 Alligator sinensis
TCCCAGCCAGCCCCTGGCTCTGCCAGATCTGCGGCCGGCTCGGTGAGCTGAGCCAGGGCACCGGACAGGGAGCAGGGCCCATGGTCCCCTTTCTGGGCCAGCCACTGCACGAACCCCCCAGCACCCTTCTGCAAGATGCGGTCTGCTTCCCGGCCCTCCTGCAACGTGCACGAGCCCTGGGATCCAACCGCTTCGGCCTACTTCAGAGGATCTTCCCACCCCAGGGATGAAGGAGGCTTCTGGGAAGCTGTGCCTGCTGGGGGAAGTGGCACTTGGCTGTTGTCCCCAGGGTACAGCTGCCTCCCCAGCTGCTTTGTCCCCTTCAGGCGGGAACGTACTGCCCTGGCTCCCGTCTCCGCAGCCCTGCCTGGCTGGCCCCCCGCCTTCCACTCTGGCACCGCGCCAAGGACTAATTAGCTGAATTTGTGGACAACTGAGACTGCTACGCACCCCCTCTCCAGCTGGCTGCTTGTGCGTGTGCACGTGGGCATGCGTGCCCACACCTGCAGGCATGTATTGCACACATGGCCTGTCTGCCTTTGCAGCTCTGCTGGTGTCCAGGTTTCCGTGCGTGCTGCCCTGTCTCCCTGGCAGTCCAGCATCTCCACGCCCCGGGGCCTGCCTCTCCCTGCCGCTGCCCTTCCCGGGTAACCCAGCAAGTCTCCAAGCCCGTTTCCCTGGCTGTGAAACCAAATCTGCCTCCTGGCACAAGGGCCGAGATGCTGATGCATGCCTCAGCTTTCATGCCCTTTTGCTGTCAGGAATCGCTCCCGGGCACAATGAGGCAAGGTGAATACAGAGCAAGCCCGGGAGGTCCCCTCCATCCTCCAAGCAGCTGCTGGTGCCCGAGAGGGCGGCTCAGCCCCGAGACGGGCTGCAAGGATATTGCCGCTGCAGAGAGCGGGTGCAGGAGTCAGGGAAGGAGGAAGGAGGGCAGGGGAGCCAGTGGCTCCTGATGCTTCGGAAATGGCCTGGGCACGAGGGAGCCCCGACCTCTGCCCTCTTTCCTGGTGGGCAATC
>NW_005843180.1:182585-196162 GCF_000455745.1 Alligator sinensis
CCGAGATGCGGGCAGAGGCCCCGCAGACGCAGGAGCTTGCCTGCCCGCCAGATACTCCCTATCCCCCAGTGTTGCCTGTGCCGCTGCACGGAGGGGCCTCTCGTGCACTTTGGGCTGCGTGTCTAAGGCTCGAAGGTGGGATGGGAAGCTGCTGTTGTTGCCTGGCCTAGATCAGTGCAGCCCCTGCAGCTGTCACAGCTAAAATCCCGGGCATTTCTTCCCCTTGTGCCTGGCAAGTGCTGTGTCCTCAGCCAGGTCTGCTTCTCTGGAAGGACACGGTCTCCTTCTCTGTGCTGGGAGGACATGGGCCGTTCAGCACCAGCACCCCCAGAACCAGGCCGCAGGCCGGGCTGCACCCCCTCCGGGGGCAGGGGCAGGGGCAGGGGCAGGGGCAGGGGAAGGGGGGACCCCCTCAAGGCAAAGGCCCGGGGCTGGGGCAGGCTGGAGCCCTGCTGTGGGGCACTTCCAGGGTCCCCTTCCAGTGGGGACCAGCTGTGGGGGGGTCAGTGCTGAGGCTGGAGCAGTCTGGGGAGTAGCTGCCCTGCCTGGACCTCCCGCCTGGTTTGGGTTAGGCGGCTCCGTGCTCCTGAGCGTAGGGTGCATGCCCTGCCGGCCCCTCCGGCACGGCGCCAAGGGAGGCTCTGTTAATGCTGGCGAGGCAGCTGGGTGCACAGTGACGCTGCGGCTCGTGCTTCCCCCGGAAGGAAGGTGCCGCGTGCTCCCAGCATCGGCTCTGTGCGGTGCGGTAGCTGAAGCCACATGCTGCACTTCCTTCTCTCGCTTTCAGCCTTGCTGCGCCCGCAGGGCTTCTGCACCCGGGAGCAGCCCTGCTCTTTCCCCAGGACCGAATGGGGGCAACTGGTGAGATGCCTCTGCTGAGCCGGCCAAGGTCACCATCACCTCCACGTGCTGCACCTGCACAGCTGCTGATAACAGGCCCCCATGCTATCAACAGTGCTGTGCTGCTCAGGCTGCCGGGGGCCAGCATCCATGCATGCACGCAGGCATCATGTGAGGGTGAGGACGGAGCACTGGGACACACATCAAGGGGCTCCAGCCCTGCCCGCTGGTGTGAACAGCTGCCCCTGAGCCAGCCCAGCCCTGCAGCTCCCCCATGGACAACCCAACATCATGCACATGCCCAAGGGGCAGCTCACTGGTGGTGGGCAGTCCGTCTCAGTGCCGGCACCACAGCCAAGTGGATGCGTGATGCCCAGCCCAGCACCTGCACAAGCCCTGCGGTGCACCCGGAGGGTACATGCCGGGTGCCCGCAGTCCGAGTCAGGGGAGCAAGCTTGCTCCATCTGAGACAAGGAGTGAGCTCTGCCCATGGTGACCAGGGGGAAACCGAGCAGCCACCATGCAAGACCCAGCCAGCCACAGGCTCATTGCAGGGGCAGCTAAGCTCGCTCGGGGTATGCCCCGTGCCTTGGGCCGTGTCCTCTGACCCGACTCTGGACATAGCTCAGTGTGATGCTCTTCTGGCCACCTCCCCCGGCCCCGCTCCCAGCTCCCAGCCGCTTGCAAGGGCAAGCCATACCTTTCCTTGGCTCCTCGAGCGAGCGAGCTCTCCCTGCCGTTCCGCACCTGCAACCTCAGGGGCTTCTCCTGCTGCACGCTCAGTGCTCGCTGGCCGGCCCGGCCCCTGCGGCGGGGTGCATAGGCGAAGGTCAGGGGCTGGCAGTGGGAGAGGCCGCTCCGCCGCCGGCAGCGCAGCAGGCGCTGGTAGGCTGAGCGGAAGTCCCGGTTGAGGGCAGCGTACAGGATGGGGTTCAGGGCCGAGTTGGCGTAGCCCAGCCACAGGACAATGGACTTGGGCATGCAGTCCACCGCGTCGTCACCCATCATCCCCCGGTAGGTGAACACGGTGAAGTAGGGGAACCAGCAGATGATGAATGCCCCCAGCACGACCGCCAGCGTCACCGTGGCCTTATGCTCCTTCACCAGCGAGGGGCCGGTGGCGAGGCAGCTGTTGGTATGGTTGATGCGCTTGGCTTGCTCCCGGGCGATCTTGAAGATGCGGTAGTAGGTGATGCACATGACGATCAGTGGGCAGTAGAAGGTGAGCAGCGAGTCCACCAGGCCGTACAAGGCATTGACCTGCAGCTGGCACACCGTGATGTTGTTGGTGCTCTGCCCACTGGCGTTCCAGCCCAGGTGGATGGGCAGGAAGGACACCATCAGTGCCACGGCCCAGATGACGACCAGGGCCAGCTTCACGCGGCACGGCGTGATCAGCTGGGTGTAGCGCAGCGGCTTGGTCACGGCATAATAGCGGTCCAGGCTGATCATGAGCAGGTTGAGGATGGAGGCCGTGCACAGCATGACGTCCAGGCTGGTGTAGATGTTGCACAGGACAGTGCCGAAGGGCCAGTCCTTGGTGAGCTCGTAGATGGCCGAGAAGGGCAGGACCAGCAGCCCCAGCAGCAGGTCGGTGGTGGCCAGGGAGACGATGAGGCAGTTGGTGAGGCTGCGCAGCTGGCGGTCCAGGGTGACCACCAGGCAGACGATGACGTTCCCGCAGATGGTCACCAAGATGAGTGCCACCAGCACGGACCCCACCAGCGCCGCCCCAGCGATGCCCTCCGCAGCACCTGTCTGGTTCAGGCAGGAGCCCATGGCGAAGGAGCACTGGGCATGGCTCTCTCCCAGCCGGGCTGACATGGGACCCAGCACGGCCTGAGCTCTGCAGGGGCCGGGGCAAAGCGAGGCTCAGCGCTGGGAGCCCAGGAGCAAGGCTGCTGGGCACCTAGAGCAGGCTGCTGCCGCCCACCTGTGCACCAGCTGTGGCACCGTTACTGTCCGTCACAGGCCCAGGCTGCTCTCCGGTTCTCAGCCTCTCCCTCTTCCTGGCCGTCCTGCCCCTCGGCTCCGAGAGGTCCACGGGGGCCGGGTGCTGCGGAGTCTCAGCTCTGCCTGGCTCCGTTGGCATGGCTGGGCTGGGCGCCGCGCGAGCTGCTGCTACCTCGCTGCTCCTGGCCAGTCCATCTGGCAGGAGGAGGGGGCACAACCTGCAGCAGCGTCCGGGGGTCAGAGCCTGCAAGGGAAGGGAAATGCAAGGGTCAGGCCCGGGGCTTGTGAGCGAGGCAGGGGGCAGGGGAGACCACGCAGCGTGCAATCTGGGAAGGCTGTCGCAGCTGCCCAGGGAAGCCCGGCGAGGGCAGCAGCCCCTCCAGAGGCAGGACAGAGACCCTGCAAAGAGCTCGCCCCAAGCCCCGTGCCCACTCCCCATGCCCTTCCCCAGCTCCCCCAGAGCCAGGCAAGGCAGTTTCCACCCTCAGCATCTCCCTGACAGGAGCAGACGCACAAAACCAGGCAGCGTATGCAGGGGCAGACCCATCCCCACCTGACCTGGGCACAGGCTATGCCTGCCGAAGCTGCCTGCTGCCCAGACCCGGGCTGCTCCTGCCAAGCCTGTTGGCTGCTGACTCCTGAGCGCACTTCTACCGATACAGCCCCACTGCCCTGAGCTGGCCCAGCTGGCTGCCTGGACCTGAACTATAGCCTCCTTGGGTGTCCTCCATGGTCGGGGAGGGAATCTTTCCTTGTGGTCAAAATCGCCAGCTGGTAGTAACCACTTCCCTTGTTTTTCACAGCTGGAACAACTGTTGCCTTCCTGTGCTGGGCCCAGGCAGCCCCAGGAACCCGTGCGAATGCAAGGAGCCTCGTGGGGGGCATTTTGGCAGCCCAGAGCACTCCCACCTTTGGTCTCCGAGAGAATGGCTCCTGTTCTGGGCTCTGCCAGGCAAATGCAGCTGGGGGGGACTGAGGACCCCTTCCAGGCCAACACCAGCTCTGGGCTGTTTGCACAGAAGATCTGCATGATTTGCTTTTGCTTTGGCACCTGTGATGTCTCCAGCTGGGAGCTCCGGGGAACCAGCGTCAGGTCAGCTGCCCGGGCACAGCACAGTGACCGGTGCCCTTCAGACAGTGCGAGCTGCCCCGAGCCTGGGGCTGCTCTGCCTTCTCCCCTGCAGCCTCTAGACGTTGTGATGTCTGGGCTCCTCTCCAAAGCTGCAATTTGGTTTTTCCCCTTGAAATGAGCAGCCACGGTGCACCCATGACCACAGCACGCCAGCATCCGGGGCTGCCAGTATTGCAATACTAGCGCGTGGCAAGACCAAATGCTGCAGACATGGAGGCACTGCTGCTGATGCTGCCAGTGCTTAGCCCGATGCACAGCACCTGCCAGCTCAGTCCTGAGCCTGGCTTGAGCAAGAGCTGCCAACCCTCATTAAGGAAACGCTACTGCTATGTAGAGCAAGAGTCCAGCGCAGAGTCCGAGAATCGTAGGTGAGTCGGGCTGGACGGCCCGAGGCAGGGCCAACCCCGTCCAGACCATCCTATACAAATCCCCTTAGCAAAACTACAGCCAGATCTGACACAGCACCAGCCATCACACCCCATCCTGCGCCCACCAAAGCAGGGGGACCGCAGCGGCCAATGTCCTGCTGCAGCAAAGGTTGTTAAAATACACTCAAGAGACCCCAGGAAGAGCCCATACCCTCACTATAGAGGAAGGCAACCCCCCTCGCCCAGTCCATACCAGTCTGACCACGGGAGCGGACGGATCCTGCCTCTGAGCTGCGCACGTATGGACCCAGAATAGTCTGTGAAATCTAAGGAGTTACTGGATTCAGCTGCACAGGTTGTGGTCATGATGGTGCCACGGGACGGGGGTCCTTTTAGGCTCCTTGGATGATACGGTAACTTCTTTTAATAGCAAGCCAGGTGCTCGCGATGTGCGGGAGTGGAGTCCTGCCAGTTAATGAGACCCTTCCGCACTGAGCTCTATTGTGCTCAAAGAGCAAATGACAGAATTAGACCTGGGCTAATGAATTACACAGGAACAATAACCACTGTTGTGACCCATCTGTGACATGAAGAGCTCCCCTGCCACGGTCTCGTCCTAGGCTCAGGAACGCAGGTGCCATGGAGGGCAGCAATGCCTGCAATCGCTTGGCTCATAGCAATACCCCCCCGGGGGACCGCTGTCTGCAGGGGTGATGGTATCCGCACACTGAATTGTCCACTGTGGCAAGAGCGGAAATCACTGGGGTAGATGTAGCCGAAACCCCCTCCCCAGCGCCGGGAGTCTGCTCACTGCGAGTACACACGTACACGAAGCAGGACCGGACCATAGCACTGCCTGGATGTCCACGCAACTCCCTGTCCACAGAAGCGTGTTGGGGCCGCTGAGACCTGAGCCAGTGGCTGTGTCGTTGCACGTCGTGAGCATTTTTCCCTCCCAAAGCGCTGTGCAGAGATTGCCACCGTCTCTTCCCTTCTCCCCGTGGAAAGACAGGGGAGGACTGCCTGAGAAACCCGGGGCTGCAGCAGCTCGGCAGGTGCCAGCTGAGGTTATAGGCAGACGATGGCCTTGCCTTCCCTGCTCACAACCGGCTGCTGTTGGCAGGGTACCCCGGGGCCGACAAGAGCAGGGGCTTCTGGGCTCCGGAGCAGGGTGGGGAGCGGGGTACAGCCATTAAGGTCAAGTTCATCCTCATCAGGAAAGAAAACAGAAGGAAAAGGCGGAGCAGGCCAAACGCATCACGTCCGCATTGATGTCTAATGGGTTAAAAGCACCCCACCAAGCTCAGGGAGGAGCATGGTATTCACTGATTGCAGGGGAAGTTGCTGGCAGGGCTGGCGGCATGGTCCTGGGTTCGAGCAAGGGCGAGGGAGCAGCCCCTCCGCCCCGGTGCAGGGAGCCGCAGCGGTCGCCACGCGTGCGCTCGTTGCTGCAGAACCCGTTGTTGCTCCAAAGGGCTTCGCACGCTCCACCCTCCCTGGAGCAGCCATGGGGACGTGTTCACCCCGCCAAGCTCAGGCGTCATGCCTGGGCTGCAGCAAGCATATGCTGCTGCTCTTGGGCATTGGCTGCTCCCGACCCCAAGGGCCTTTCGTTCTGGATTACTGGCACCACCAGGCGATATGGGCGGACGGGGTCAGCCGCTAACAACCTCTGTGGCTACGGAGGAGCTGCCCAGGGAGATCCTCAGAGAGCAGGGGCAGGGGCCGCCCGTGGGAGCCCTGGCTGGGGCGAGGGGCTGCTGGCTGCGATGGGCCCTGGCCCCTGAGGCCAGGGTGGGGGCTATCCCCAGCGCAGAGGGATGTTTCCAGTCCCCCAGGGATCGGCACGCTCAGGCCATCTTAGATCCCCCCAGTGCACGAGGTCCCTGGGGACGGCTCTGCCCCGGCCCTGCTTCCTCTGCGTGGTGCTAGCCCCGAGCGCGCAGACAGAGCAGTTCTGCTCCCGGGTCCCGGCAGAGCCTCTGCCTATTGCCCCGAGCGCAACGTCTGTCCCCTTTCCATGAGAAAGCATCCTACCCTGGCCCTCGCAGTCACTGCACTCTTCCCACGGCTCCCGGCCCCTCGGGCAGGTTGCTTCTCCCACCTTTGTGCCACGTCAGGCGAACACGTCTGTTCCTGGGGACGCGCATGGAAATGGTCATGTTGAAGGGGCGCCAGGCCGAGTCTGGAGGAGCTGCCCCTTGCAGCCTCCCTCCGGCACCCCAGCTCAGTGCCCGGCCATTGCCGCTTTCGGCCCTTCCTCACCCCGTCGTCCTTTTCCTGTTTTGCTGGACGAGTGTCCCCTGAGGGCTTTAGCAAAGGCCAGAGCAGTTATGTGGACCGCACTTCTCTTTAAAACCTGAGTTATCTTATCTAAGATCCCAGACTAGCCTGGTACCGGCTACCTTTTCATGAAGCCACACTGCCTGTTATCTCACTTTTGTTTCCAGCCGTGTCTTTCCTTCAACAGGTGTTATCAGACCCCGGAGGCCATTGGGAGCAGACTGGCAGGCCTGTAGCATCCCGTACCTGCTCCGAGGCACCGGACCCTGGCTGTTCCAGTCACATGGGTTGATTTGATAGATTAAAGAAGCCCTGCTGCAAGCCCAGGGGCCTGCGCTGGAGCAGGGCCGTGCATGGCTCTGACGGGTAAAAGGGACTCCTGCTCTCCGGACCCTCTTAGGAAAGGCGCTGTGGAGTAGCGGGCTCGGGGCAAGGAGCCCGCTCCCCTTCTCTGCGTGCCAGGCTGCGGGGCACCTTCTGCAGCAGCCCGCCTCCCGATCAGCCGCACACGATGGGACGGGGGCAAACACACGCAGGGCCTCACCCCCCTGACGTTCACCATGGCTCTGGCCTGGGGAGGCGACTCCAGCCGCCCGCGGGTGTCGGGTGTGATCCACTCGAGGGCCTGGAAGCAAGGAAGGATGCGTCTTTCCAAATGCACGCGCTGGCTCAGCTGGAAAGGAGAGGCTGGCTCTGTGCCATGCAGGGGGCGGGTAGGAGGATGGCGGTGACCCGTCCTGGGTTGCAGGGGATATAAAACCCGGCTGCCCTATGTTGGAAGCCGCGGGGATCAGCGTGCGCAGCAGGAGTCCTTGGGAAGTGCCGCTTCTGGCTCCTGGGACTGTGTCATCCACCGAGGGGAAGGGGAGGCGGGGGAGAAACCCCGGTGTCCATCCTGGGCTGTGCTGCCCCGTCTGTGGGTCCTTATGCTGCCTGGCTTCACGAAGCACTTCTCCCTCCCTGCGCACCAGGCACACGGCTCAGCCCCTGCCCTGCTCCCTCTGCCCAGCCCGGGCCATGTCCGTCCGTCCCAGTCATGGAGGCACGGCTGGGCGCACTGGGGAGCCTAAGGGCATCTCCCTGGCTGCAGCCCACCCCTGCCAAGCCTCTGTCCCCAGCACAGCCCTCAGCAAGATGCGCCTCGTTTGCACCCACGCCGAGCCCTGGAAGCTGTCCCAGAGCCCGGTCCCTGGCACCCCCCGGCGCAGCCCATTCCCCAGGCCAGGCACAGAGCACTGCAGGGGCCGGGGGCCGGGGTGTGGGATGAGACCGACATCCTGTTTGCAGGGCCGTTGGCACCGTACCGGCTGCCAGCTCCGATCGGCATCCTGCAGGACTGGGGGGGGGCCTGAATCGGGGAGCCATCAGCCCTGGCACTTGCCAGCATGCTCTGGATCGGCCTGGGTGCGGGGAGCCCCGCTCGGTCAGGGCTCATGCCCCTCCAGGTGCCCGGGCAGCCTCCCCCTCTGCGGGGCAAGTCAAGCCCCTATGCCAGCCAGCTGCGTGGGCTTGACAGGAGTGGTGTGGAGCAGGCAGCTGCCCTGGGCAGGCTGCTCAGAGAAGAGGGGTGTTTCTCAGCCCAAAAGCAGAGCCCCCAGGGCAGGGAGTCTCCTCCGCTCCCCTGCCCTCAGCCCCTGCCCGCCTTGGGTCTCATGCCTCGCTCTGCCAGCTGCAGCCAGAGTTCCCGCCACGGCACACCCTCCGGCAAATGCTGCTCCCATGCTCTGATTGCACAGGGATGCCGGGAGCGTGAGACCAGGGCAGGGCAGGAGCCCACCCCGCCGTGGCTCCAGACCCCATCTCCCACTTGACATAGCCTCCTGACCTGCAGGGCAAAGGGCAGGAAGGGCTGAGACGGCTTTACCTGGGGGCCACGCTGTCCCTCGAGCAGCGAGCGCCTTCCTGGCCGTGCTTCCTCCAAGTTCCCTCTCTGGAGCGTGCAGTTGGGTTTCTCCAGGAGCAGGCGGGCGCGCTGCCTCTGTGCAGTGACTGGCGGTCGCCTCCCCTCCTTCCCTCCCTGCTCCCGCCCTCCCTCGCACACTTATCGCAGCAGCAGCACGCTGCTTGGTGAATGAGTCACACCAGAAGTGAGCTGGGGCCAGCGCTGAGCTCACACCAATGCTTCTCATCCGGCAAATTTGAAATGGAGACAGGGCCCCAGGCACATGGGGGCATGGGCACGGCTGGGCACGCAGCAGCGAGAGGGGGCATGTGGGCCCTCATGGGCTCAGAGGGGGCAGCTCCGGGGCTGTGCGGGCCACTGAGAACAAGAACAAGCCTGTTCAGAGCCCGGAGGTTGCATCTTGGCTGGGCCTGATGACCTTCAAAGGTCCCTTCCGGCCTTACAGCCTACGAACCTGAAATGGCAAAGAAAGGGCGGCAGCTCAGCGCCAGCTCAGAAGTGACAGCAGGGCTGTCCTGGGAGCAGCTACATCCCCGGTGCTCTGCTTCTCCGCCTGCGAGGTGGGAAGGGGCCATTCTCCCCGTCTCACCAGGGCGTGCAGGTCTAAGGCACCCACAATGACAGCGCACTGAGAAGAGGGGCCCTGGTCCCTCCGTGTCCTCATTTCCCTGTCTGTAAAATGGGGATAATTACACTCCCTGTACGAAGCAGTGGTGTTCTGCTCTGTGAGGACCATGGCAGAGACGTCTCAGCAGCTTGGGGGCTCCTGCCTTGGCTCTTTGCTTATGTAGCAGAGAGGTGAGCAGTGCGCGGTAGCCTTCCCGCACGACGGATAACAGCCTACCACTGCTGCCTGCTCCCAGAGGGACTCCCTGGATCCCAGTGTCCCAGCGCAGGTAGACACCCCAGAGCCAGCTGTGCCCTAGTATGCTCAATCCTGCCCGCGGTGTCACCACCACCATGAGCAGGATACACCCCTGGGCCAAGAGCTGTCTCCATGCACACCTTGCAGCACCGGTGGTGTGGGGCCGGGGGGCTGCGTGGGCTCCAATACCTGCAGTGCCAGGACCGCTGGGGAGAGCCCACTGCAGCAGGTGCCGGGGAGACAGCGGCGCAGTGGCTATTTGGAGGTCCCTCAAAGAAAGGTGCAATGGTGTGTGGGGGCAGCACAGTGTGGGGTCCCCAGAGGTAGCGGCTACAGGGACGGCAGCATGGCTGGGGCTGTGTGGGCAATGCAGAGCTACCCATGCCAGGGGCATGAGGCTGGGACTGAAGACAGACAAGAGGCGCTCTTGAGCAGAGCACTTTGCAGGGGGTGAGAACATGGCCCTGCCTAGGGCTGCCACGAAGGGAACATCAGGTCACCCCAAAGAGCCCAGAGCCCCAGGTGCCCTCCCCACCCAGCAAAAAAGCCCAGATCAGGGCAGGCAGGCTCCACTCTGGATGGGGAGGAGTGGCTCTGTGTGTCCTCAGGGCTTGCCCCTCTCTGTGGGAGCCTTGTTAGGCGTGCAGAGGCTGCACAAATCTGGAGCCTGGGAACATGGCTAGGGTTGTGAACCTTCCCGGACCTGCATCAATCTTCTCGTGACTATTAAAGATTTGAATAGGATATTTTAAGAAAATACTATTAATGACTTTACATCTTGTTGGGGGGAAAAAATCTGGGATAGTTTTGGTAAGAGTTAGCAACCCTAAACATGGCCTGTGGCAAGGGAACATCTGGGGAGCCGGAAGCAGGGGTTTGGAAAGCAAGCCAGGGGCTCTGGCAGGAAGAGATGGGCCATTGCTGAAGGCCATCGAGACAGAGGAAGAAGAGGAGCAGGGGCTGCTCTGAGCTGCAGCAGGACAGAGTGGGCACCTCTGGTGCCACCCCCAGAAGGGTCCTGATTAGGGACAGCCAGAGCCTTCCCCCCGGGGGAGCAGGGCCGAGCTCGCGCTCTGCAGCGACATGCATCGCATGGCCATCCTTGGCCGCAGGCTGGGGAGAAGGGACAACCGCTGGACTCCGCGTATGGGAAGAAAGACAGCTCGAGCCCTGCAGCAGGGCCTCAGTCAGGCTCTGAGCACGATGCCCCCTCGTCCTAGTTCGGGAGAACTCCTGGTGCCCACATGTCCCCTCAGTGCTTCCCACCAGCTCTGCCTGCTTTCATGGGGTCAGCTAATACAATCTTTGGAAATCCCTGACACATCAGTAGTTTTCAGGGGAAGATTTTCCAGGGTCCCTCAAACCAGCCTTTTCTGGCCAGATGGATGATGGATGCCCCAATGCTGCGTCTTTTAAGGGAAAACCCTAACCCACTGGCTTCCTGGGAAATGCAAGTTATAAGCGGAGGAATGTAAGGTTATAATAAGGCTGCTTTCTGGCTGGGTTGGAGGTGAATCTCTAGCCCCGCTGGCTGTGAAACACAAGCTCCTTCTTGCTCCAGGGACTGCAGCCAGGTTTCCTTGGAAGGATGTTGCCCCTTCTGGTGGATACGACCGGAAATATTGCAAGAAGTGACCCAAGCCACATGTATTCCAGTAACTGTCTGCAGAAGCACTGGGGATTGTGAAACCATTGGGGGTTGCTCTCCCGGGCTGTGGCTGGGATACACAGGAAGGACCCGTCTGCCGTTTGCTCTCCACCATTGCATGTTGGCTTGGCCGTGACTGGTTTGCACTGGGTGACACCCTAGTAAGTTGTCGGTCAGTCTTGCTTGTAGCCAGCCGAGGTGCCCACGCGCCATCCCAGGCACCGGGGACCTGAGCGTGGCCCCCGCGTCCGTGTTGCAACTGCAGTCCTTTTTTCTACCATGCTTCCAGCTAGGGATGGGGCTTCAGGGGCCCCAGTGCCGCTCTGTGAGCTGGGGTGGCAGGCGGCGCGCCCCAGGTTGCAGCTGAGCTCTTCTCGCCAACCCCAAATGGTTGCAAAGGAGCATATGACTTTTCCAGGGGGTCCCATGACTCCTGGCTTGACCCCTCCCTGGCACTTCCCCAATTTAAAGAGGAAGAGAAAAGAGGCAGGCAGGGCTGTGGGCTGCAGCCGTCTCTGTCCCGCTGCTGTCCCAGCCCTGACCTGCCAGGCCCTGCTTGTCTGGGGGTGCCCGTGACCACATCCTGCACATCAAGCTGCCCGGAGGGGAAGTTCCCAGGCACGGAGCAGCTCAGGCCGAGGGGCTCAGCTTCGTCCTGCCTCACGGCCCTGCAAGCGCTCTCTTTTCCCTGACCCTTCCTTGAACGCTGCCATGTGGCCAGGGCACCACCAGCTACTTTCCTCCCGCCAGGTCTGTGCGTGCTACTTGCCTACATCGAGCAGCACCAGTCTTTTCACTCCTTCCCCACACCTGAGCCTCTCCAGGTCGCTCCCCGCCGCGAGTCTGGCAGCCGGATGAGATGTCCCTTTGCAGGTCAGAGGGAGCAGAGCCAGTTCCCTGCTCCCTGGGCTCTGCCCTTTCCGTGGTTTTTTACCTTATTTAACAAGGGAGTCAAGAAGGTTCCTGATAAACTGGTTTCTGCTGCCTGTGGGTGGCTGGGGTGGACGGGGTCAAATGCTGCTCAGCTTGTTTCACACGGGCAAGGAGGCCTGCAGGTCCATCACGAGCTAGGGCTGGATCCCATCCATGCCAAGGCCAAGGCCCTTGCTGCGAGCCCAGGCTGGGCAGGCACGTCTGTGCAGGGCACAGCTGCAGGGATGCACAGCGCAAGAGGTGTGAGGGTTACTGGATTCTGCAAGGCAAAGAGGAAGCTGAGCCCTTTGGCTCGGAAAATAGAGGCAAACTTGTCACCACTCTTCACTGGAAATTGCTGCTTCGATCCCCTCCCAGTCTCCATAGTGACGCCCTCGTTAGGCAGCACCAAACCGGTTACACAGCACTAATTATCCCGCTCTGATGTCATGTTAGGTATGCCAGGGTGTGCAGAACCGCCGGGGAAAGCAGGTTCGTGGCTGGTTAGTGAGCCGGGAGGAATCTGTGCCTGGGGTGCACGTGGCAGAAGGATTCCCCAGCTGCTGCTCTCCTCGCGGCAGGCGTGGGGTGGGATGCTGGTGACGCTGGACCGTGATAGCCAGGGAAGGTGGGCCCTGCTGCTCTACTGCATGCTGAGTCCTGCTCCCAGGGTCCTCAGCCCCTGCAATGCAGCCCTGACTGGCAGCCCCCAATGCAATTGCCAGTCCCTGGGGAGCTGGCCTTGTGAGCCATCTCCTCCCATGAACAATGCCTTCAGAGCCATAGGAGCAGACCCAGCAAGCGGCCACATTAGTGGTGTCCCACCGCTGCCCCGATGCCCATATTCAAAACCCCTCTGGAGTCACGTGGAGCCTTTCCACTGAACTGCATGGGCTTCTCTCCAGGGCCAGAGGGTAACGCTTCCCCTTCCCTGGAAGGTAAATCAGCACCGTGGGGGGAAAGACAGAACTAGCGGGCATCTGAGCACCTGTGCCCACGGGGCCTGCATGCAGCATGCATGACCCAGAAGATCAAGTGTAGGGAGTATCTGAAGTCCCAGACTAAAGAGTCTGGGATGGAGGATGCTTGCCTGTAGTACCTGGGGGCATCCGAACCCCAAGCCCTCTGGGCTCGGGCCTGCAAGTAGGATGCCTGCCAATGGATTTGGGAGCATCTGAAGCCCCTGGGTGATAGGACTGGGATGGAGGGTACTCCCCGGTTGTAGCGCCGTACATACACGTTGTTTGGCAGGATTGAGTTTCTGCCTGCTCAGGCGATACGGTTTTTGGAACAACTGAGTTCTGCTCAATCGATACGGTTTGGAACTGATTTGGCTACTTTGAACTGGAATACAAAATACATTTATTAATAATAACAATAATAATAATAATGATAATAATGAGGCAAGCACCTACTCTGGACTCTTTTAAGAAACATTTGGACATTTCTCTTGCTGGGATCCTGTGACCTCAGCTGGCTTCCTGCCCCTGGGGCGGGGGGCTGGACTCGATGATCATCCGAGGTCCCTTCCAGCCCTAACGTCTATGAAATCTATGAAAAAAATAAAAATAAAATACATGACCCAGACCATGCCAGCACTGCAGACCTGGGACCCATCACTTGCAGCCTGGCTTCCAAACATAGCCCAGTGCTGGGATTTGCTGTACTTGGGC
>NW_005843180.1:196192-213161 GCF_000455745.1 Alligator sinensis
TGCTGAAGGGTTGACCTCACTAAGTGATGAATTAGAAAGTATTTTCTCCTCCTTGTCTCCTGGTGCCTGGAAGCAGTCCAGCAACCAAGGGCTGAGAACTTTCCCTGAACAATTAATTACTGCAGCGGAGAAATTGTTAAGCAAGAAGAGACTTTTAATGTGGAGGAGCTGCTCCTCTATCCACACTACAGTGTTATCTTTTCATCTGGAGAAGTCGCTGCTGATCAAAGTAGACACGAAGCAGTAGATTTTTAATTTGGAGGCAGCGTTGGCTGTTTTGACAGGCATAGGAACGCGGTCTCGGAGGAGGGAACGCGCTCTGCGGAGACCCGCCACGCGGGCCCCACCGTGCACTCAAGAGCAAGGCCAGGAATGAGAGATGTGGTCACAGCGTCCTTGGGACATCCCGGCTGGACATGCCCGGATAGCTCTGTGCAAGGCGAAGTACCGTCCAGCCCCACGGCTGGCCTGAAGACAAGCTCTGCTTGGAGCTGTGCTCCGATGGATTGGGACCTGTACCGTTAAGGAGGACTGGGCTTGGTTGGCGCTAGGCTGGGAGTCCACCGAGCGACTGGAGCTGCTATCTCAGCCGTGAAAGGACCTCCTGGTCTGTGCTGCTCGGGTCGCTAGCCAGCACCGCCAGATCCAGATCCGTCCACTCTGCCTGCTGGCGAGTCCTGGAACAAGAGCCACTGGGCACGAGCCCCCTTCATGGCTAGGGGCTCGTGGGGTCCTGGGGAATTACAAGGGCACGTCCCTGCTTTGCAGGGGTAGAGCTAAAGGTCTGTGCCCCTTCCTCGTATTGGGGATGTGAAACATCTCAGGGAAGGGAAGGGGCATCTGCATGGACCTCGAGGACGGTGACTGTGCCTTGCATGCACCAGAGCTGCAAGCTCTGGCCTTGGAGTCGTCTCCAGCTGTTAGGGATCCCCTCCCTTGGGCCTGGGTAGTCGAGGGCAAGTGGCTGCGAGGCTCCCCGATCAGCTGTGACTCCAGCTGCACTGGTGTGTGCACTGCAGCTGCAGCAGCTCTTTGGCCCTGATCTTCTCTGATGTAGGCAGCCCCCCACCAGTGCCAGCCACCTTCCTGCTCAGGAATAGTAAGTACGCCGGCAATGGGACGCCCCTGGGGAGGGGCCCGGAGGAAGTCAAGCTTGCCTGGCTCGCTGTCAGGACAAGAGCCGGGCACCTGGACAGCCCCACTGGAAACAAGCCCACGCTGTCTGCTGGGATTTAAAAAAAAGCCCTTTGCAATATGTCCCAGTGAGAAGGAAGGTATTTGGCCAAGAAGGCTAAATCCACCCCTGGCACGACCCCACAGACCTCAAGGGAGCAGCAGCGGGGAACAGAGTCCTGGAAGGGGAGCGCAGAAAAATACCATTTGTAAGTAATAAATAAATGGCCCCGTTCTTCCCAGCCTCACGTCCCAGTGCGATGTTGACAGAGGGAGAAAGCAAGTGCCTATCACGGCACCACTTGGAATGACTTTCTTTTTTTGCAACCCTGCCTTAAAATCATCACCCATGCTCTGGTTAGCAGCTGGATTTGACCTGGGGGAGACTGCATTTCAGTAACTGGTGGCACATACATCTCCCGTACAGGGCCGATACTGGCAGAGGTCTGATGTCCAGCATGCTCTTCACTAGCCCACTGTCCTGCTCTCAGTTTTGCAGATGTAAGCATGGGGATTGCAGCTGGCAATTTAAGATGCGCCTGCAAGGAAGCGTGCACCCAAAGCATATACAATTGGCCCCTAACCCAGCGAGCGCTCAGTGCATCGATGTTAAATGGGTCAGCCTGGGTTTGTTAACTAAACCCCAGCCCCTCAGGTTTCCAGAGCCTGCATGTAGTGTCTGAAGACCTTCAAACCAGACCGAATCAGAGGTCCCATCCCAGTTCAGGTGTGTCCTGTCAGACACGACTTCACATACAACCTCAGTCACCCACAGAGAAATGTAGCAGTCAGCCCTGGCCCCGGCTACTCGGCTCTGTTGAAAGCCATCAGCCCACTTCCTTCCTGTGAAGCTCGTGTCAGGGGAGTCACCTGCTCTGACACGCGCCGCCCCTGCTGAGCCCATTCCAAGACGAGCTGAGAGCCAGGGCCAGGTCTCGTCTCATTGCTGCGAGGTCGCAGGCATGTCTATGGACTGAATCCCAGAGACGGGGAGGGCAGGACTGACACCTCCCTTGCAGCACGTTGGACATCCTCGGCGGGCATCGGGGTGCAGCAGTGCCGCGGGGAGCTGCTGCGTCTCTTCCTCCAGCCCGATGCCCCGTGGAGGGGCTCTTAGCTAGCAGCTTGGCTCGGTGCAGCCCTGGCCGGGGGAGCCCAGCCGCCCCCTACGGTGAGCTGGACCAGCAGGTGACAGGAGAAGTTCAAGGGAGATCAGGCCCAGACCCATTGCGCCATGTGCCACCGCTCCCCTCGCTCCTCCCTTGCCTTTGGATGGCGCCGAGCCTTGACAAACTCTCACTCAGCGCAGGCAGGGGCGGCTTGTCCTCGGGGGCAATAGCAGGACTGCGGCACTGGCATCTGGGGAAAGTAAAATGTCGGAGGCCTCAGTGTGCACCCACCTGCACACGCACACACATGCTGGGAGGCAGGAACAGGAGGGTTTAAATTAAATCCAGACTATCATATGCGCAGCACGGGGTGCAGCAGAGCAGGAACGGGCTGTGCCGGGTTGGCCCCAAGCCAGCTGAAGGAAGAGACGCCGGACCATCAGTCGTCCGAGCTCCCGCGGAAGAGGCAGGAAAGGCCAGCGAAGGCCCTGGGCCCATGGGAAGGCGCGGCAAGGCGCGGCGCGCTCCGTCCGCCTTGCGACACGAGGACACAGCTCTCGTGCCTGGCGAAGTGGAGAGCGGGCCGGCTTGGCGGGGTAGAGATGAGATAAAGGCACCAGCAGCGTTGGTTTCCCTGTGACGGAGGAGGGCTGCCCTTGAGAAATGCAGTTGCTAGGAATAGACCGCAAGGAATATCATGACCTGAGAAACCCTTGAGCCGGGGTAAAGAGCACAGAGTCAACAGCAGTTCCTGGTTGTGTGCATTGCCAGGCAAAGGCTGGGCCTGGCTTGCGAGTGCACCGGGGGACCCTGCCGCCGGGCAGTCTTGCGTGGATGTCCACAAAGCCCGGACAGAGATGCCGTCCGGGTCCTGCTGCGTACGCTACAGATGTGCAATGAAAGGCAGGCCGCTCCCCAGCGAGCCTCCAGGATAAGCAGACAGAGGTCAGGAGGGGAAACTGAGGCACAGGATGGCTTGGTGACACCCCAGCGTCAAAGAACCGGTCAAAGGGAGATGCAGGCCTGGAGCCCCGGCTCCCCTGATGCCCGATCTCTGCTGGGAAGTGGGGCAGGCCAGCTTGGCTAAAGACACCAGGGTCACTTTCTGGTGGGAAAAGACAGAGAAGGACAGAACCGAGGCCCGTGCTCGAGAGGGCTGGCTCAAAGACAGGAGTGACTTTTAGTGGCAGGGAAGTGGCACATGACAAGCATATATAATAAATTGGCTGTAACTGGAAACTATTGTCGAACCATTCTATAAAGTCCATAGGGGTCTTTGGGCCACCCCCGTCAGGTGGCCGATGTTGTTTCTGGCGTCCGGCTGGTGACCGGACAGGTGTTTTCCTGGAACACAAGTTACAAAAAAAAATTCTTCGGGGGCCGCCACTCTACAAAGGTAAGGCGGCTGGGCTCCCCGACATTTAAACAAACTGGAAACAAGCTGTAACTGGAAACGACAGGGAAAAACCACAGATAAGGTTCAGCTTCCCCTTCCTTATGCTGCCTGGCAGAGCCCCAGTCAGCACTTGTGCAGGGGGAAGAGATGTCTCCCAGGCTGTGTCCGGCCACGGCGGTAGATAACCTGACCGGCTGCATTGCTGCCTGTGCTAACGTGGCCCCAGGCGCTGGCTCTGTGCTGCGTTACTTCCTCCGATGGGTGGAGGGCTTGGCTAGGCGATGCAGGGGCAGAGTCCTGCACGGGCTCACCGCCTGCCTTCCCCTCTCCGGAGCGCTCCTCCATCCAGCTGGAGCCTCCAGGCTTTGTCAGGGAATGATGCCAACCAAGTGGCAGCTATTTTACCAGGGAGGGGACTTGCCATGTTTCCGCTGGTCCGTCAGAGCTGTGCTCAGGTCATGCACCACGGGGGTTTGGAGCGGGGGCTGATGGACTCTCCCCCCCCCCCCATGGCTGATGATATTGGGGAGCAAGCCCCGGGAACAGAGGTTTTGAGCATAACCCTGTGCCACTCCAAGCCTCCCTCGGGAAATGCCAGCTCTTAGCTTTTGACTCCGGAAAAATACTAGAGTAATTCTGTAGCTGCAAAGAGCTCAGCCAGCCCATGACGGGTTAGGACGGCTCTATTTGAAACCTGTTTGAATTTCCTGCTTGAAATCTCTGGATTGATCTTGTGGATCACGTGTAGGTGTTTGCCCCGACAGTGCTACTAGTGAGTGGCGTCCCGTAGCACCCTTAAAAGGATCTCACGGCACCCCAGGGTGCTGCGGCACCTGGCTGTGAATCCCCAAGACATACAGTTGGATCTTGTATGCATTTCTCGGGCAATGCTCTCCTGATGGCATGGACACGGAGGACAGTAAAGGACCAGCCTGTGCAGCTGTGGGCAGCTCAGAGGAGACCGCGGAGTCTCCTGGGGGAGAGGAAATAGCTTGAAGTCAAGTTGGTTTAATACCGAACCCTCGAGGCACAGATCTGGGGCCATTTCCTTCTTTGCCGCTGGAGCTTGCCAAGAGCATTGACCCCAGCCCTGCTCGGCGTGGGGGACGTGCTGCCCTTCTCCACACTGTAGCTCAGGCTGGCATGGGCTGGTGGGTTGGTGACAGCTGCTTAGTGACCCCTGGGAAGCTGACGGGCTTGTCAGCACCTCGGCCTTGCGCGGAGCATGGAGGTCCAGCCAGAGAGCAAAGGGGGAGCCCTCCTTGCCTCTGAGCGCCGGGATATGATAGACACCCAACGGGGACAGGGTAGATCCTGCCCTGAGCAGGGGACTGGGCTGGCTGTGATTTCTATGCCCTGCTTTTCTGTGATACAAAGTCCTTCAGGCCAGGAGAGCAGAGAGTACGTCTCCTGCCGCGGCTGCTGCCCTTGTTCCGGGCACAGACGGTGAACCCCAGCCTGGCCGAGGGACGCTTGTGTTGTGATGGAAGCAGCTGTGGGATTTAATCAGTCCATACGCCTCAGGCCAGGCCTCTGCCCAGGGAGCAAGGACCCGCAAGCTGCCACGTCCCCTGGACGTTGCAAACAGTCCTTTCACTAGACCGAGCTCGGAGAAGACCGGATCGATAAGGAGCCTTTGCCAAGAGGGAACTTGAGTGAGCTGCCTTGCTGCTTTCTGACTCGAGCCATCAGTAGTACAAGCCAGGGTGCCTGTTCCCTGAAACATGGGTTGAAAATAAGGCTGGGTTTGCAGTGCCATGATGATGAATGCAAACTCCTTTGGCTGAACAAGGCTGAAGAAAAGATTAGATGGTGATGGGGAGAGGAACAGCGCCTGCCACCCTGTTTTCAAGATTGGAAACGACAAGGACAACTAATCTTCATGCTTCAGGGCATACGTTGGTCACCAGCTGGAGTCAGGAAGGAATTCAGCGCATGGTGAAGCCTCTTGCATATAGATGCATTGCAGGGTTTTATGCCTTTTCCTGCAAACATTTGGGATTGGCTGCTGTTGCAGACACCAAACTAGACTAAATATTAGATTCTTCTGCTGTGGCAGTTTTGAAGGCTTGTTTATGTCATGAATATTTCATGCCAAGTTTGAAAGACAGGAGCTCCTGCAGTCCAGAGGGTAAATGTGGTATTTGACAGAAACTTGTAAAAGGTATTTAAAGGGAGAGCGGCTTGGAAGTTTCCCAGGGAAACAGCCCCGTTGAAAACGCCTGTTTGTTGGGCCCTGGACATTCGAGTTGAACTTCTGCAGAGTCCCCGGCCTTGTGCTGGGACAGGCAGGTCTGCACCCCGCGGGGTCCCCGGCCCTGAGCAGGCCTAGCGGGGTAGATGCTGATGTGATGGGCAGATGCCAGCGTGAGCAATGAAGCAGATAGGAAGATCAGTTGCCCGGAGCAGCTGCAGGGGCTGGGAAGGCTCTGGGTGACTGAAGTCCAGATGAAACAAAAGCCTGGTTTTGGGCCAAGGTGGACGGGAGCCAGCTTTCAGAAAGCAGCACTTCCTGCAGGCCCGAGTCCCGCGCTCCGGCCAGCTCTGCTCAAATGTACTTTGCAAACCCAGAGCAAAGAGCCCCGCCGACTCCCGGCATTTAAACTGCCCTTCAGTTTTCTGTACATTTCTATTCTCGCTTGCTTCTCCCACCACCTGCCTCCCCACAGTGCCTGACAGCCTTCCAGCAAAGTCTTCAGCGCCGCAACGAGCCTCCGCCACTTCACTGCATCCAAAGGTCGTTACCGTCCCCAAACCCGGGGCATTACGGGGACCTTCCAGCTTATTCTGTGCTTTCCCAGGCTCTGAAAACAATGCCAGCTCTCAGGGCAGTCCTGGAGGCTGGCAAGCAACACACCTGAGTAACGGCAGATAAAGATTCTCACGCTCAGCTCAACTCCTTGCACGGCTGCGCGGCTCAGGTCCTTCGGGCGATTTCAGCACCTGTTTGCATACGTGTAGCAGGCGTGTGTGATGCATGCCTCCTCTGCACACATCGAGGGCCTGACCCAAAGCCTAGCTGAGGCATGGGGAGACCAAGCTGGGTTTGGATTGCGCTCTTGCTTAGCGAGGTTGAATGTATTTCTGGGCCAGCGAGGAGCCCCCTCCAGTCAGACCTCTACTCCCCCAGGGTCTGCTGGAGGGGACGTGGTTTCAGGTTGAGCCAGAAATGGGATGTCGGCAGCTGCAGCCGGTTCTTTGCAGAGCCCCCCGGGACTGGCACGTCATTACTGCCTTGGTTTGCTGCTTTCCCCTGAAGGTGGGAGCAGCCCGCAGCAGCAACCCTGAGCTGCTGGGGCTGGTGCAGGGACTAGGATTGAATTCTCCAGGGCTGGTGTTGAAAGCCTGGTACCACGGCACCCAAACCGTGGAGGAGGGTGGAGCTGCTGGGTGTGATCAGGACCATGCTGTGGCCTCACACCGTCCGCTGCACCCACAGGAGGAGGGGCTGGGCCCCCGCCAGCGCCCACGTCCGACTCCAGCTCTGGGTCTGGCCACGCTCTGCACCCTAGGCACGTGCAGACACCAAGCCATACGATCACAGACAAGGAGGGTGGGAGGGGACCGCCGGAGGTCACATCTAGTCCACCCCCTGCTCCAAGCAGGACCAGCCCCAGCTACATCATCCCAGCCAAGGCTTTCTCTATCTGGATCTTCAAAACCTCCAAGGATGGAGATGCCACCACCGCTCTGGGTAACCTGCTCCTGTGTTTTACTACCTTCTTGGTGAGAATGTTTTTCCTAATATCCAACCTCAACTTCCCTTGCTGCAACATGAGCCCATTGCTCCTTGTTCTGTCATCCGCCCCCACTGAGAGCAGCCCAGCTCCACCCTCTGTGCAGCCCCCCTGCAGGGAGGCAAAGGCTGCTATTCAATCCCCTCGGTCTTCTCTTCTGCAGACTCAATCAGCCCATTTCCTTCGGCCTCTCCTCACCAGTCCTGTCCCCAGCCCCACAACCATTGTCATTGCTCTCTGCTGGACTCTCTCCAATTTGTCCACATCATTTCTGTAGTGCGGGGGCCCAAAATGACACAGGACTCCAGATGTCATCTCACCAGTGCTGAATAGAGGGGAATAATCATTTCCCTCGATCTGCTGGCACCGCTCCTACTGATGCAGCCCAGGATGCCGGTCGCCTTCCTGGCACCAAGGGCACACTGCTGGCTCCTGCCCAGCTTCTTGTCCCCTGTCCCCCCAGGTCCTTTTCTGCAGAGCTGCTGTCCAGCCCGTCGCCCCAGCCTGCCCCGGTGCATGGCATTGCTCCCTCCTCAGTGCAGGACTTTGCACTTGTCCTTGTTGAACCTCAGGAGATTTCTTTTGTCCCAATCCTCCAATTTGTGGAGGTCCCTCTGAATCCTAGCCCTACCCGACAGCATATCTACTGCTCCCCCCAGCTTGGTGTCATCGTCAGACTTGCTGAGGGTGCGCTCTGCCGTCTTCCAGGTCGTTGATGAAGACACTGAACAAAACCGGCCCCAGGACCGACCCCGGGGCACGCCACTTGGTACCAGCTGCCAACTAGACATTGAGCCATCGATTACTACCCTGTGAGCCCGATGCTTCAGCCAGTTTTCTATCCACCTTGCAGTCCATTCATCCTTCCTTATCTAGCTTGCAAGACTGTTGTGGGAGACCATATCAAAAGTCTTGCTAAGTCAAGGTCCACCACATCTGCTGGTCTCCCCGGCATCCACTGTTGTCCACAGCAGTCGAAGCAGGAGGCAGCAATGCACCACTGAGCTTTTCACCCTCACAAGCCCCATGTCAATCCTCTGCAAGATTTTTTAATGCAAACAACAGGCCAAAAGGCTGCTGGGGAACACAGCCCACAGCAGTGAGGAAGCTCTCACCTGCGTGCATGCCCAGAGCCTGCACACCCCGGCACTTCTTATGCTTCGCTGTGGCCTTTCTCTAGCCTTTCCAGCTCTGCTGAGTGTACAGAGCGTGCTGTGAGAGCAGGCAGGAATCTCATTAGAGACGCAGCGAGCATGCATCACACAGTCAGGTTTCACAGTTGCCTGCAATAGATCATATCTCTTGCCATTTACAACTTCAAGGTTTCAAGCCCCCGTCTTTGGGCCCATTAAAAACATAAGAACGATTTCCCTGAAGAAAGGCTGTGCTGAAACGTGCATTAGTCATTCATGCAGGGAGCAAATGAAGGCCTGGGGCAAGGCAGCTGTTGGTTTTCGTTCAATGGCGGGACTCGTTGTGCAGCCAGATGACAGGAGCGTCTGCACCCATCAACAGGTCATTGTGCTGCTGGGTTAGCAGGGTCCGACCAGTGCATATGAACACTGGGTGGAATAGTTCAACGGAGACATGTTCCCATTGGAAAATGTGGTTGGACTGAATGTGAAACTCCCCTGGGAAAAGTGACCATTTTGATGAGTTTTTTCACAGGAGAACAGCACCGAGACTTGTTTGAAGGCAGAGCTTCAAACGCTAACCAGATGCGCGGCCTCCCAATGGGAATTTGAACAGGAGTTAACATTTTGCCTCCGAATGTCAGAACATTTCCCGGGGACCGCAACGCGCGGTTTTCGTTCCAGAATTTCCCAATTCTTTTTTTCTTTTTGGGAATGTTTTGTTCAAACAACGCATGTTTGGGCGCACCTTTTGACTGTTTCAACCTTGTGCCCAAGTTTGAAACACAAGCAAAAGCCCAAACTGTCAGGATTTGCCCAGGGAAGCTTTCCCACCAGCGCTAGCTCTTTTGCAGCAATAAACTCCAGCTCAGGGTTTCTCACCCTTTTTTACATTCAAGGCAACCTTCGCTAGACGTGAGGCTCCCCTTGGAAAATGCCAGCTCCCAGCTTTCACTTATTTATGACTATGGAAAAATCCTGGAGCCATTCAGCTGTTGCAAAGAACTCGGCAAGCCCAGAACAGGCCAGATGCTTGTGACCCTCTGGATTCATGTTTGAAATCTCTGGGTTTGTCTTGGGAATCGTGTGGGTGTTTGCACCCCTCTGTGGGGATACCGCGCGGCACTCGTAACAGGACCTCCCGGCCCCCTGGGCGAGAGTCGCTGCTCCAGCCGTGTGCAGCTAGCCGAGGCTGGCCTCCCGGCAGAGAGAGATGCTAAAAGGGTTAAACAGAATTAGGATCGGAAAATGCATGAGACAGATTTGCTATTAAAGACAAATCTCTGTTGAAGCCATTGCTCCAGACAGCTCCCGGCACGCGCAGGTTGCAGTCTGGATGGTGTTATTCAGAGCTCTGCATGGGAGCTGACATGTGAAGTCTGTCTCCCCAGCAGGACGGAGAACAGAATCTGGTCCTCTGTGGACAAGACAAACTGCGGCAGTTAATGCCCGCTAGGAAGTGACAGGGGATCGAGCCCTCGCGCGCCGCAGCAGAAGCTGGTGGCCAAGTCGGTGCGAGGCCAGTCCTCACCACTGTGCTTTCCCAAGGAAGTTGCTGGCGCTGGCCATCGTCAGCGCAGCTGCGTGCATCGGCCTGTTCCCTTGGGGCAATGCTTTTAGACTTAATGCAGCCAGCCCGAGGCTCAGCTTCTTGCAGAGCTACCTATCAGCCTGCCCAGTTCCTGGAGCTCAGGGATATTTTGGGCTATGGATTCCCATAAAGGGACAAAAGACCCCATTTCCCTGACCTGGGACACAATTGATATCTGCTTCCCTTTGCCAAGGCTGGAAGGCAAAGAGACGGCCCAGAGGGCGAGCAGATTTGGAAAGGCACCAGAGAACGGGAGTTGAAAGCACGGCTTGACTGAAGGCCACGGGCACTTGGCCAGTCCCGCCTTACTCTGCAGGGACCTGCTCTCAGCTAGAGTCACTGGATTAAAAGGGCAGTGTTGTCGTACTGCTTTTTACTGAGTTTTAATTTAAACACAGTGGCCAGGGAAGGAAATCCAAAAATATCTAGATAGGGCAGACTGGGTGGAGTCCGTCGGGGGGAAAGGGATGCTGCCGGCAGGTAAGCGTGTGTGGCTGCCTTGGATCAGGCAATGCCAAGCCCCTTTATTTGGATAGGCCAGGCTAACTGTGGGGAAGGACCATGGAACTGGGTCCAACTGGCCCAAACTGGCGGTGCCAGCCCAGCAGCAAGAGACCAGGATGACTGATGTCATCACTGATAGAGTGATGTCATCGTGGACCGAATGATGTCATCACTCCGAGTCACCCCAGGCGAGTTCTGAATCCCAGCTCTGGAGCCTGGCGAGACGAGAGAAGCGCCGGGTTTTCCACGGCTGAGTTGGCCGCTGGCCAGAGGCTGGGCAACCAAGGGCGGTCTGCAGCACGGTCGAGACAGCCGAACACGTCGGGGTTTGTGCCGCATGTGCAGAGCAGCGGGGTCAACCTCTTCGGCAGGCCTGCCATGACTTCACCTCGGGCCCTCCCTGAGTCCCACTCCCATCCCCTTCCCCTGCCCGCTCTGCTGCTCTGCTTCCTCCCTGGCCTGCCAGGTGCCACTCACAGAGCCTGCCATGCTAGTTATCTCACACGGGTTGGCCTCCCCTGGCATACAGCGTGCCCATCAAGACACGTTTCACAGCACCTCTGGGTAGGAGACGTGCGATTTTCCCATTCTCTGGATATAGCAAGAGAGGCACAGAGCGCAGACAGGACCTGGGCAAGGTCGCCCACTGAGTCAGGAATAAAAAGCAGCAGGAACAGAATTTCCAGGACTTCCCAAATCTTCAATATGTTCCTGATGTTCAAAAGGGCGCTCTACTAATGTGCGCGCTGGGGAGGCCACATCTGGAGTGCTGTGTCCAGCTGTCGGCCCCACTGCAGAAAGGATGTGGACACATGGGAGAGAGTCCAGCGGAGGGCCATGACAATGGTTGTGGGCTGGGGACAGGACTGGTGAGGAGAGGCTGAGGCAACTGGGCTGTTTGAGTCTGCAGAAGAGAAGACGGAGGGGGATTGAATAGCAGCCGTCCCCTCCCTGCAGGGGGGCTGCACAGAGGGTGGAGCTGGGCTGGTTTCAGGGGGGGCAGATGGCAGGACAAGGAGCAATGGGCTCCAGCTGCAGCAAGGGAAGTTGAGGTTGGATATTAGGAAAAACTCTCTCCCTAGGAGGGTGGTAATGCACTGGGACAGGCTCCCCAGAGAGGTGGTGGCATCTCCATCCTTGGCGGTGTTTAAGACCCAGGTAGACAAAGCCCTGGCTGGGACGATGGAGTTGGGGCTGGTCCTGCTTATAAATAGGGCAAAAGGACCCGACCCTAAAAAAAGAAGGTTGTTGTCTAGAAAGAGCAAAAAAGCATTCTGGATTGAACCCAAATAAAACCACTGGTTTTATTTTCCAACTGACTCTGCCTGCAAAGTTCCTCTTTCAGCTTGACTGGACCAGTTCCACTTCCCAGGGTTCAAGCTGGCCATAAAATAAAATAAATCCCTCTTTGCCCAGCTGCCAGCACCTGGCTTCTTTTTCTGATGCCTGCCAGAACTGCGCTGGTTCACCCCCGGTCCCCAGATGGGCCGCGAGATGTCTATGGCAGCATTTCTTCCTCTGACTTCTGGGCCGGAGGAAGTCCCGAGAGCATTTACTTCAAAGCAGCGCTGAACAAGAACCGCAGCATCTGGCTGCCTTCTCACCCCGAGCCTCGAGTGTGGGGGGAAGTTTTTGCTATTCTTGTCAGCACTTGAGAACGTCTCGCAGCTGAGGGAAACAGCTCTGTGTGGGTTATTAGGACGGCCAGCTGCTTGAGTGTACAGGCCAGAGCGAGAAGTCTGCACAGCCCATCCCGTGCTGCAGGATGAACCACTCGGAGAGGCATAGCTGTCAGCGGCGTGCGCGAAAGTGCAAAGTCCCTTCCCCTCTTCTGAGCTCTTTGCTGGGCTGCCTCTTCCTTTCTTTCCCTCCCCTTGCTCTAGGCCCAAACCCGCTCTGAAAGCCTCATTATTTCAGCTGTCAGGAACACCAGAGACTTCTTCTCCCAGCCCTGGGCGCAGCTACAAATCACATCTGCAGCAGAGAAGCTGCTCTCAGCCTCCAGACTGCTCTGCTCGGCTCTGCTGAGCCTTGCCCAGGTGTGTGAGCCCAGGCAGGTGCCTGCTCTTATGAAAGGCCTGCCTCTGTGCCGCCGGGGAGAATTGCACCCATTAAAGGTGCTAAAGATCTTCCATTGGGAGCTGTGGGTGCTCAGGGCTGCTAAAGAGCAGGTCCACACCTTTGGGAGCTTGCCCTATTTCACTGCGAGTGCTGCCTTTTTGGACCCCATTCATTCAAGGCCTGATCAAGTCAAGCAGGGCTTTAAAACTTTAAACAAGGCAGTGTCAGGTGTCGAGCCCCCTCCCTCTGTGCTGGGTGCAGGGGATGTGAGAGGAGGCAGTCCACGGCAGGCCCCGCAGTCAGTGCTAGCGCTCCCCTGCAGCGCTCCTACGTGCCGTGCTAACAAGGCACCGGGCTTGCCAAGCGCATGAATGCATTTGGCATCCCTGCCCACTCGTGGGCTGGCCGGTCCTTTGTATGTGCCACCCCGGGAGCTGTGAGGAGCCGGAGGCTGAGCCGTCTCCGCCCGTGTTTTCTACACTGAGTCATTTCTCCATCATTTCGCTCTGAAACCTCCGAGGGCTGTGTCCGGCGCCTGCCCACCGAGCCCGGCTGTGTGTTGTGAAGCTGCCACTCGTGCTGGGCTCTGCTGTGTGTTTGGAAAGACCCCGCAGGTTTTCTGGACTGGCCACAGGCGGGTATAAAAGCGCTGCCAGGGATATCAGTGCTGCGGCAGGGGCCGAAGGCGGGAGTGGTTGTGTTTGTGTTTTCCAGTGCCCGAAGCACCGCTTAAGAAATGCCGTAATGGCACAGATGCACGGCTCGTGTCCTGGGGAGCCCTGGCGCCGGCCCCGGATGTTTGCTGAGCAGGAAACACTCCCACCTGCACGAGGAGGGAGATTGCATCTCAATCCCCTGCCTCCCCTGTGCAAACCCTGGCCTGCCTGAGGTTAGCACGCTCTGTGCGAGCAGCGTGGGGCGACTGCTTGAACCTGCAAACCGCAGGGTGTGGGCGTTAACTCTGTGGTCAGGACTATGCTCAAGGTTTCTCTTCCTATTTCAGAGCATCTTGTCAGGGGTTTGCTTCCATCTCTGGCCTGCGTTCCAGCCCCTGCATGTTGCTGCCCTGGCATATGGGGGCCAGGAAGCAGCCAGGTCTCCCCTGACACAAACTCCTGGGGAGGGGGGGTCTGGGACAAACCAGAGGGCAGATACAGAGGGAGAAAAGCTGCAGGAGAGAGCAGGTGGGGCAGTAGCTGCAGCCTACCACGTGGCCCCTGGCTGCTCCGGGGCAATGCAAGTATAAGTTAGAGGAGGTTTTGAGGGCAATCACGGGGGTTGAGACAACCTGGCCCTGCATGGAGCCCCAGCTCCGGAGGGGCGCACTGAGAACCCCAGGCTGGCGCAGGGGCTGCGAGGGCAGCCGTGCTGGTCACCCCCCTGCCTGGGTCGGACAGCCCGCGGCTAGCGGGGAACCATGCCAGCTGCAACACGAGGCGGGAGCGATGGAGAATGGTGATGGCAGGGCCTCTCCGTGCGGGGAACAGATAAATGCCGCTAATGGAGGTAATTGGGCTGCAGCTGGTGCTGACTACGTGCCTCTTCATCCCTTCTTCCCTGCTGCTTGCCTCCAGGGAGGAGAGGTGGGGAGAGACTGGATGCTGCAACAGCCTCTTTGCCTCCTGATCTTTCAACCCTGGGGTGTCGGGGGGGTTTCTCCTATTGGCGCTGTGCATGTGTATGGGTGCTGGGAACAGGTTGCATGGCCTAGGCTTGCAGGGGCAATGCAGCTTTGAAGCGCTGTGTGCCCTGCCGCCGGCCCCCCCGTCCCGCCACGGCATGCACACGAGCATGACTACTTGGAGCCAGAGAATGACGACTTGGAGAAAGTTTCACGACAGTGATGCAGCGGCAGCTGCCTGGGTTTAGCCCAGCAGAGAACTGCTGAAATCCCCAATCCAGATTTGGGCAAGTCCCCGTCTGCAGGACAACTGGCTTGTAGCACTACAATGTGCTGGAGCCTCCAAGTTTGGGTCCAGACCGTGGTGGGACGTTCCTACAGCACGGAGGTCTTGGGTTTAGCATCTGCACCAGGTTTAGGGGGTGATGTGGACCAAAGTGTCTGCAGAGCCAGGCTCTGGGGTTTTCAGTCAGACACTTCTCAATGCTTTCAAGGGTAAGCCCAGCAACGGCAGCACAGACAGCACCCTGTGGGGAGGCTGGAAACTACCGTGAAAGCATCTTTATTGCAACAGAGATGCCAAGGAACGCGAGTGAATCTGTGTCACTGCAAACAGACCGAGCAATTTGGTTCTGAAATGGGTCTGGGCTGATGATAGGCTTGTAGGCAGGCAGCTGCTTGTGAAGCCCAGAGAGAGAGGGGGTGTTGCCACTGTCATTATATTTGCAATGAGCTATTAATATTGGGTTTTTTGGAAGGATCAGGCGATCTGGCCCCAAAGCACAAAGCAGGCACGTGCTTTCTGGGTAGCAATGGTGCCCCGGGAAGATGCTCCTGGCCAAGTCTCTGCAGAAAGAACAGGCGCCAGCAGCAGCTGCTGGGAGAGCAGTGATGAAGCGACTGCCTGGCGGGGAGCTGAAAGTGGGACGCACGTCTGGGGCTCCACGGAGGGCTCTCGTCAGGCCTGAACACCCTAGCGCGAGTGCGATGGCACCGCTGCCGAACGCCGGCTTGGATCTGGTTGCTGCTTTGTGCTGACCCGGGACTGGCTTTTCTAATCTGAGACACAAGCCCCCTTTCAGGGAGCTCTTGGGACACCCCCAAGCTTGGCCTGTCCTGGAAGGGCGCGTGGCTGTGCTCCCTTGCCTGGCCAGGTCGGGCTCTCGCCCCGTCTCTGCAGCGGGCTCCCGGCCTCACACTGGAAATAATCCCTTGTGTCCCGCCAGCCCCCGCCCAGCGCTGCGCAATGTGCTGCTGTTCACTTACCCTTTGCAGCCCAACCGGCACCTGCTCGCCCGACGCGTCCGCTGGGACTCAACAGCATCCAGTTGCTTTCCACAGCCTGCGGCCTGGGTCCCGGGTCCCGACCCTGGGTTTTGGGGGCTCCACATCGCACTGCACTGTTGACTCTGACGTTGCCCAAGGCACAGCGCTCTGGATGATCAAAGCCTCGGCTTCTGCTGGTCCGTAAGTGCTAGATAGCAGTGCAAACACACCTGGACCCGACGGACCCCGCATGGCTTTCTAATGCACCGGTTAAAGCTGGGAGATAAGAAGCATGACGTAAAATGGTTGGACTGCTCCCAAGCGCAGGAATGTCTGCTCGCCCTTGAGACGGTCAAGGTTGTCTCTCCTCAGCAGACCGTGCATTTGGCCTCCCTGGTTTGGGCTCTTGCAGGTGTCAGGGCCACATCCCTGGGGGCTGCAGTTCGGACCCGCGGGTCCAGGCCTGGGAGTCACTGCACAGATAAGTGCTGCCTTGCCCTGCCCAAGGAAACCACAGCACGGCCGGCTCCGTTCGGTGGGAGCCCCTGCAGAGCACAGGGCCGGGGGTGACCTGCATCCAGAGACCTGCCTGGGCTGGAGGAGGCTGCACTGAGGGGGGCCCATCTGGGACTACCGGCTTTATTCCTCGCATCGTGGGCCGTGATGGTCAGTCCTTGGGACCTGTCTGGATTTGCCCTTCACTGTGCATTGTCCCCTCCTTTGCATAGCAACACAGCTCCATTTCTCTCGGGCTTCCTCTGTCTCACATAAGAGCCCGGTGCAAAAGCAAAAGGTACCGGCTTGGCAGGGAGAGGGCGTGGGGAGCCAGTACATCGTCTGAGTCCACCTTCCACGTCCTCTCGTTCTGGTACTTAGATGTCCCCGAAGCGCTAGCAATCCTTTGCCTGATACGTCGCAAGGTGTCTGCATATTGCAGCAGCCTCCTGGTTCCCTCATCCCCAGCCCAAGACACTGTTGGTCTCCATCTCCTCTGAGCTTGGGAAGTTTGCCAGAGCATCCCAAGTGCAACCAGGCCTGTCAAGGATGAATGGTCTGATTGCATCTGTGTAAAGGAAGGCGTGCTCTGCATTTCCGCCCTGCTCAGGCACGCTCAGATGGCCACATTCCCGAGGAGGAGCTTGAGGAAGCAGCATTTCTCCCTGAAAAGCGTCCAGCCAAAGGGTTCACAGCGGAGCCTGTGGATGTCTGCAGGCAGGACCGGTCCAGGAAGAAGGGCAGCCATTAGCCATGCGGTCATCCAGGTGAATCTGAACCTGGCTCTCTCCTCATCACCGCATGCTCCAAGAGTGCCCTGCCTCCAGAGGAAACAACAAGCACCTCTGGACGATGCGAGTGAGTAAGCTACTCGAGATCCGAT
>NW_005843180.1:213444-223768 GCF_000455745.1 Alligator sinensis
GGGGCCGCCCGGGCGGGAGGAACCCCGGGGAGGCACTCGGAGCCTGGACGGTGGTCGGCACAGGGAGGTGGGCGGCTCAATGCAGAAGCGCCCCCTACTGGCCCGCCACCCGTGGTGGCAGCGGTGGGATCCAAATACCCTGCTGTATTGGAGGCATAATTTGGGGAAAGGAATAGTGTCACTGAAATCCCTTGAGCAAACAATTTCTAATTTGGCATCGGGTCGACTGGATAGGGTAGAGAGTCAGGATGGAGGACGAGTATGTCCGGAGGACTGTACCAGAACTGAAGGAACTGGCAAAAGAGAGAGGCCTACATGTGAAGAAAGGGCTAAAGAAGGATGAGCTGGTTAAACTCTTGTGCACCAGCGAGTCAGGACCAGCGTCAGCGTCACGCTCGGCAAGTCCTGAGCTCGACTCAGGAACACCCTCCCGCTCGCCAAGCCCGGAGGCTGCCGGGAGATCACCCTCCAAGAGCGAGCAACAGAGACTCCATGAGAGAGAGATGAAAAGGATGGAGCTGGAGGAGAAACAGCTGGAGGCCCAACGTGAAAGGGAACAGCGGGAAGACAAGAAGGAACAACGACGGCTGGAGGAGAAAGGGATGGAGCTAGAGGCCCAGCGCGAGAAGGAGCAGATAGAATTGAAAAGGCTGGAAATCGAGGCCCAGCGTGAAAGGGAACAGCGGGAACTCCAGGCTAGCGGGTGTGCTCCAGGGAAGGGGTCGGCCGGACGGGAGGCACCCCAAGGGAGGCACTCGGGGCCTGGACGGTGGGCGGCGCAGGGAGGTGGGAGGCTCAACGCAGAAGCGCCCCCGACTGGCCCGCCACACACCCCAACAGGCATCTGGCATCTCCTCCTGGGAAACGGAGCAGCCTAGGTCCCAGGCCGGAGGAGAAGCATTTCTGTGGAAACCTCTATTGTTGGGTAGAAAACACCTGACGTCTGCTTGGTTTTTCTAGAGGATATGCACCTTTCCCTTCCTTTACGTCCAGGAAATGAGGTGATTCAGTTCAGAAGTTGTTGCCTTTTTGCAGCTGGAAACTTTGGCCCAGCTCTGGGGATGTTGTTTTTGAGACTTGCCCAAAACCTTGGCTGGTGGTCGGTGTTTTGCCTGGAATCTGTTGGCTTCAAGACCCGGAGTCAATACACCTCTGCTAGCCAAGGGAAGCAGGCCGGATGAGCTCTGCCAGTGCTCATTCCCCCTTGCTTTCAGTCCCCGTGGGCTCGCTCCTACCGAGTTGCTCTTGAGGTCCAAACACATTAAAGCTATTTATTCCCCCAGTGACTTTCAGCAAGTTCTCATATCGGCGCTGATGTCTGTATTGCTCGGTTCCAGCCAAGCCTGCCTGACGGGCTGTGAGAGACCTGGAAACTGAGGCCGAGCACTCATTAATCTGGGGACCTACAGATTTGGCTCTATATATCTATCTGTGACAAGCCTCCGCCGGTCTCCCCTGCATCTAATAGCAGCAGACGATGTCGGTGTCGCACCTCAAATTTGCATAGCGCAATTATCTCGAAAGAAAACATCCCCAACCTTTGCTGGGGGGAATTTCTGCCAGCGCTGGAGTGCCAGAAAAGCTGGAAGCTCCACCTCATTAGCCATAATGGATGAGATGCTTGCAGCTGAATAGCGATTAGCGCTGAACACCGCTATTAAACACCAGGGACTGGGGCTCGGGAACAGCAGGCACCACAACGAGGAGCACCGAGCTGGCTGGGCTGGACACCGAGGTGCCGTGTCTGGCGGACGTCTGACTTGGGTTCACGCTGCTTGGGCGGCCCACATGGACTGGTGATGGGAGAGTGAGGCACCAAAGGCAATGCGAAGGGTGGCCGGGGGGCACCTCTAAGGCAGGTGCATCTTCGACTGGATTCGTGCTGTACTGGGACCATCACGCACGGGACCTTTATCCGCTCCATGGCCTCACGCTGCTCTGCTCCGCTGAAACACCTTCCAGTAACCCCAGTAACCCCTCTCGGGGAGGAGGGAATAGCCATTCCTGCCCGTGCGAGACAGCCGGTGCTATTCCCACGGGGTCTTGAGGATCACGGTCACTGGGAGGAGACTGCCAGCTCGTGGATCCAGAGCTGGAAGGAGACAAGGGGAGAGGAAAGCGAGACCTCTACGTGCGGGCCCCATCTGTGGGATGGCAGCCGCTGGCCAGGAGATGGATGGTGAGGAACGCACCTCCGCGGGGAAGCCCAGGCAGTCCCAGCTGGCCCCCGCCCCACCAGCTCTCCCAGCTGCTCTCTGCGTGGCACAGGGGACGAGCGGCGGAGCAGAGCCAGGATGTGATGCTGCAGCTCGATTCCCATGGCCGGGTCTTTGTGCCCAGAGGCTGCTCCAAGAGCAGGGGCTGCAGGGTCACGCCGTTGCTGGAAGACGACCCCAGCGCTCTCCCAGGCTCGGGTGCCCAGTGTTAGCCCAGGAGGGCCCATCCTTCCCCCATACTGTGACCGCCTCATACAATAAAAGGAGCTGGTGACCAGCTCCTATCCAGCCATAAGAGAGGGAAGTGTGGGGCAACCTTCCCACCCCAAGGACCCATGTAGACTCCCAACTCCTGCCACCATAAGACACAGGGGAGTGGGCAAGATGGACCTATGGCCTGGCTCAGTACATGGCAGCCCTGATGCTCTTGTGTCTCCATGGACAGTCCCAGCTCATGCCAAGCTTGCAGAGCGGCGGTTCTGCAGTGACGGCTTCAGAGAGGCTGTCGGGGGCTCTTCCCAGCTGATGCCTGTCCTCGTGCAAGCATCTTGCACTCAGGACCTTGCACCCTCCCTCTGGCAGGGGGCCCAGCACCAGCACCCCAACTAATTTGGAGGTGTCTCCTCTCCGGGAGCAGCCTGCCCTGTGGCCAGGTTGGGGAGGGGACATCTGAAGGCAGCGGTGCCGCTGTCCCGATCAGCCTATGCAACACTTGTTTCATAGATTTTTCATAGTTTTCACAGACGTTCGGGCTGGAAGGGATCCCGGAGGATCATCGAGTCCAGCCCCCTGCCCCAGGGGCAGGAAGTCAGCAGGGATCACAGGATCCCAGCAAGATAAACATCCAAATGTCTCTTGAAGGCATTCAAAGTGGGTGCCTGCACCGCCTCCGGCGGCAGCCTATTGCAAATCATGGGGGCTTGGACAGTGAAGTTCCTCCTTATGTCCAGCCTGAATCGGTCGCGGTGAAGTTCATGACCGTTCGATCTCGTCATCCCTTGGGGGGCTCTGGTGAACAGACGTTCCCCCAGATCCTGGTGAGCACCCCTGATAAACTTATAGGTGGCCATCAGATCACCCCTGAGCCTGCGCTTCTCCTGACCTCTGATCATGCGCGTGGCTCTTCTCTGCACTCTCTCAAGCTTCTCCACGTCCTTTTTGAATTGTGGAGCCCAAAACTGGACGCAGTACTCCAGCTGCGGCCTCACCAAGGCCGAGTACAACAGGAGAATGACGTCCCGGGATTTGCTCGAGAAGCATCTATGGATGCAAGCCAGCGTTGTGCTCATTTTGCTAGCCGCAGCATCGCATTGAAGGCTCATGTTCATCCATTCTGCACAATGGTTTCATCACAGTTTTCCACAAAACCTTTTTCCTAATAAATGCATTTTTTAAATAACCCCCCACAATCCCTGGAGCCTCCCAAGCTGCTTCCCAGGCCCTGGCCATGCAGTGCTGTGATTGCACTGGCTGGGTGTGGGCTGTTCTGGCAAGAAAGAGGAGAGTCCTCCCACTCCAGGGCCCTCCCCACCCAGCACTGACTGTGTGCACAGCGGGAGTTGTGGAGTATGAGAGGGCTGCCAGCTGTTTCCCAGATGTGTCACAGAGAAGCCATCCAGGAGATGCATTGGGGGAAAGGACCTTGAGGAAACTTTCCTTTCTAGCTCTTTAAGTCCAATTCTCTGGAAATAAATTCTCCCTTGAGAGCCGACTTCCAGGTCCTGTTGTTCATTAGCTTGGGTGTGTTCTTCATAAGTAGTTGGATTACATTTTAGTTTTGCTCGGCTGCCAGGATCTGAATCATCCCTGGCCTGAATAGACATCAAAGGCCCAAGAAATCAGAGCCCAGCTACCCGGCTCAGGATGCGGGGACCTCGCAGGGGGTCCGGGCCCTTGCAGTGCCAGGTTGGATTTGGATCCAGCCCAAACCACTGGAGGTCAAGAGCTACTAGTCTGTCAGCTGTGCGGGCCAGGTTTGGGACTCAGCTCGTGGTCCTGAGCCGGGAGCTGCTGTGCAGCAATGCAGAGCCCGGGGGAACGGGCAGTCCCTACCACGGCTGCTGGCTCTGGCCACAGCAACCCTGCTCGGTAAGGCAGCCCCATTTGAAGCTCTCCAGGGCTCTGTGGCAAGCATCTCTGCAGCTCTGCGCATGGCCAAAGCAGCACAATTAAAAGGTGGAGAAAGCAGATGTTTCAGGGTCATCCCTTTTTCTTGGGGGCTGGTGGGAAATCTGCTGAGTTTTCACAACGTGACCTCCTCTCCATCAGTCTGAGGCCCACCGAGCGCGAAGTCCATCAGCTCCGGAGTCCCATTCAGTGCCGCGCAGAGCCTCATTACAGCCCTTCCCGCCAGGTGAGACCGGGCAGGATGTCTTTTGCTTGCTTTCGTCCCAGTTTTTTTTGTCTGTTGAATTATTTATTCACCCGCCTCCTAAATGAAATAAAATAACAGCAGAATCAAGGAGAGAGAAACAGCGCTTCCTCTACATGAGAGGACGTTAGACACCACTTGCTAACGTCCTGCCCTGCCTGCTACCCGAGCTGCGCGAGGGCTCGACAGTCTGGTGCCTTTGCGTTTCTGCGCGGTGCCAACAAGCTCGTGCTTCTGCCTCTGGTCAGGGCGATGTTTGAATTTTAGCTCTTGCCTGGGAAAACAAGCAAGGGGGTTTGGGCCACAGCCTCTGAATGAAGTCTTCCAGCCCCTTAAATGCAAATGGGAGAGGAACAGGGGAAACTCCCCCTGGCTCATTCTTCCTTTCAGCATCTGCTCTCTGCCCTCGTGTGACACAGGATGGACCTCTGGTCTGACCCAGGACACAGCAGCTCTTCTGCTCTTTTTTGCCCCGTAAAACTGAGTGGCAGCAGCATTCACCTGCAGCGACAGGGGGATTACTTGATGCAAGAGTTGTTTTACAGATGGGGAAAGTAAAACAGAGAGACGTGTTCCCCAAAAGGGACTGCTGCGAGGTCTGGGGTGAGAACAGCGGCTCCCCAGTGCCTGGCCTGGCCCAGGGCCCCAGCCTTGCTGCCTCTCCCCAAAAGACATCCTGTCTGCTGTTCAGTTCTTCAGCTGCACCGGGACCGATGGGGAAAGCTCCCTAGTCTTGCCCTGAAGTGGAGCGGACGCCTGCTCCCCACCCCAGCCCTGCCTCTGGGGCTTCACTTGCCTTCCCCTTTCGAGACCACCCTTATCATAAGTGAGCCATAAACCTTGGAGCAGCCGTTACCTGCCCTTGTTCAGCCCATCATGCAGCCCTGAGAGGCTGCCCCAGGGAAGTGGCTCCGTCTATATCTGGATGTCAAAGCCTCCCGTGCTGGTTTCCGCAGGAAGAAGCAGGGCTTGCACCGGTGCAGGCTGGGGGGATGGGCTGGGCTGCAGCTCTGCAGACAAGGACCTGGGGGGACAGGGGACGCTGGACAGGAGCCAGCAGTGTGCCCTCGGTGCCAATAAGGCGACCGGCATCCTGGGCGGCATTGGTAGGATGATGGCCGGCAGATGGAGGGCAGTGATTCTTCCCCTCTGTTCAGCACTGGGGAGGACACATCTGGAGTCCGGTGTCTGGTGTCCAGCTGTGCGCCCCCACGACAGAAAGGATATGGACACAATGGAGAGAGTCCAGCGCAGGGCCATGACAATGGTTGTGGGCTGGGGGACAGGACTGGTGAGGAGAGGCTGAGGGAACTGGGCTGATTGAGTCTGCAGAAGAGAAGACCGAGGGGGATTGAATAGCAGCCTTCAGCTCCCTGCAGGGGCGCTGCAAGGAGGATGGAGCTGGGCTGGTCTCAGTGGGGGCAGACGACAGGACAAGGAGTAATGGGCTTAAGCTGCAGCAAGGGAGGTTGAGGTTAGGAAAAACTCTCTCACTAGGAGGGTGGTGAAGCACTGGGACAGGTTACCCAGAGAGGTGGTGGCATCTCCATCCTTGGAGGTTTTGAAGACCCAGGTAGACAAAGCCTTGTCTGGGATGATGTAGTTGGGGCTGGTCCTGCTTGGAGCAGGGGGTCGGACTAGATGTGACCTGAGGTCCCTTCAACCCCCATTGTGTGTGATTAAGCAAAGAGCACAGGTAATATTACTTCCCAAAGCCCTGATGGGCCTGGAGGCTGGAACATGGGTGGGAGGCTCAAGATTGCATCCTTGGTCTTAATAAAACCTCTGCGGGAGGTTAGGTCTCCAGTGGTGGGGAAGTGAATGGTTCAGAGACTGCAGACTTACTGAGAAGCAGCTTCCAGTGACTTTGTGGGGTGTGTTCTTATCTGGTAGAATGACTTGGCCCTGAAACAGGCTTTACTGGCTTTGCTAACTGAGCTATGTGTGGGAAAACACCTGATCTGTGCATACAGCCCTGGTCAGCGCACGTACCAGAGAGGGAGACACACAGGACAGGCAATGGGGTGAGTGTTGCCGCCACAACCTCGCCTGTCACACTCTTGTGTGGTCTGCACCACGAGACGTTGCTCCTGCAGAAGTGTTGCGTGAAATGACGGCCTGACCACATGCACACATGGATTTACACGTGTGAACGCACATGTGGAATCATAAAAAATATCTGCCTTAAACTTTGATTATTTTAGTTATAAGATGACATAACCGCTTTGTGGAGAATTGCTGGCTCTGTACAGTAGAACAGATAAGAGAAAGTGTTTGTTCTTTGTAACTCCTCTGCAACTGCTTTGCTCACCGCGGCCTTGAAGATAGCAAAAAGTATGTACAACTCTGATTTCCAGGTGCAAGAAGGAGGTTTGTGAACTAACCTCGCCTCCCCCATTAGTTCCCATCCTGATTACAGCAAAGAAATAATGAAGTAATATTATAGCCGCTTTTCATGCTAATTTCACTATATGATCAGGTGAGTTGTAAGCAACTGTTAAAAAGTATATAAGCCTCCTGATTTTGCTCTTGGGGGGGGACCCCTTCCAAGTGCTTGGGAGATCCATGTCACTTTGGAGTCCCCCCTACAGCTGTAGTTTCTTTTAAATAAAAGCTTCTGCTGACCTGACCCAAAAGTATGCTGCGTGTGTTTCCACGACAATTCCTGGTGCCGTGACTCGGATCCAGAACACAGGCTGAGAAAGGAGGACCGCAGACTGCCCCCCCCGAACCCCGAGGCGCCAAACTTGAGAGGTAAGAGACCTAATTCAAAATCTCTATTGGGGTTTCGGAGGAGGACTGCCTGTAGGCTCCCAACTTGGCCGTGGTAACTGGATCTGAACCTTGTTAAAACAGGTCAGTCTGAACCTTACTGCCGGCTAAAATTTTCTGTCTGGTAAAGGATCCCATTTTGTGTCTGGTAACGTACGTTTTATTTAGGGAGAAACTGTATGAAGCACCTTCATCCTACAGCACATCGGGCTTGTCGTTAATTAACTAAGGCGGTGTGGGGGAGGAGGTCTGGCTGACTGAATGAATGTGCATGTGTGTGTATTTAGAAATATGAGCCACTGACCAGGTCTGAGACTACGGTTGGGTTCAGCCGCCCCAATTCTGCCTGACAGGGCAGTTTTGAAAGCAAGGGGGCCCAACTGGAACCTCGTGACCCAGTGGACAGGGCTTCCCAGTGATTGAATAAATGTGTGTGTGTGCATTTAGAAAAATGAGCCACTGACCAGGTCTGGGACTAAGGCTGGGTCTAGCCGCCCCGATTCTGCCTAAAAAAGGTAGCGTCGAAAGCAAGGGGGCCCAGCTGAAACCTCGTGACCCAGTGGACAGGGCGTCTGAGTGATTTTGTCTTTTCCAAACCCCTTGTCCCAGTAGCTTCTGCCGAGAGCAGGAGTGAAAGGATTCCTCTTGTGTTTCCCTTCCCATTTCCATTTTATGAGCCGGTGTCGGGTCAGAAGCCTTTTGTCTGGGCAGTGAAAAACTGCGGGGCAAGGCACTGAGCGGCCCGGACATCCTAAATAAGCCTCTCCTACGTCTCCCTGTGTGACTGAAAATGGGAACGAGTCAGTCTAAACAAGTTCCCGTCCCCCCTAAGGGGACTCCGGCGTACTTTATGTACACACACTATTCTCCCGAGGCTTGCAAGTACCTGGATAAGTGGAACTGGTATACTAGGGATGATCCTGTGAAGCATTTTCCACAAGAAGGAACATTTGATCAGGATAAAATAGTGCACTTAAGAGGGGCTTTAGAGTCCCGTGGATCCAAAACACCACAAAACCAGTGGGACGCGTTCTTTTATTGGTATGATGAAATGTCCAAAAGGCGGACAGAATCTCAAACTAGGAGCCTAAAAGACTCTCAAGAAAAATTAAAACAGCAGTTACAAGCTGTTCGGGAGAAATTGGCTGCTCCCCCAAATTACACGCCGGCCACCGCTCCGATGTATCCAGCATTGCCCGGGGCGCCCCCACCACCGGAGCCAGCAGAGGATATCCTTGACCTTTGTTCGAACCCTGCTCTCCTGGGACTCCCACATCAGCAACAACCGGTTCAACATCAGGCTGCAGCCCAGGCTAGTAACTCATTAGCTGAAGCTCCTTCAGTAAATCCATCCACGGAGCTTAATAGTCTGGACTCATCCACCATATCTGCCACTCAATCATCACCAGTGTGGCAATTTACTCCTGGGTCACAACCCACCACAGGTGTATTTAGAAGAATGGGAATAGGCATGGAAAGATCTCCCATCAATCTTAGATCCCGAGCTGCACAAGTTTACCCCCTAAGACAAATGCCAGGCATTGGCACCGATGGACAAAATATAGTAACCGTGCATGCACCCTGGACTCCAGGTGATCTCTACAATTTAACTCAAAAATTCCCCAAAATCAGGGAAGACCCAGAAAAATTTCAGGAAGAATTGCAGACTGTTATAAATTGTTATAATCCAACATGGGCTGACATTAATCAGCTCATGCGATCGATTTTGCCCAAGGAAACTATGCTACGTCTGTATGCTGCCTGTACTTGGCCAGATCAAAACCCAGGGATTGGCCAAGACTTTATTGACAAGAGAAATGCTTTGGTTCAGGCAGTTCTCACAATTTGCCCAAAAAAGGCAGACTGGACCAAAATAAATACCTGTAAACAAAACAAAAATGAACACCCCAGTGACTATTTGGAACGCCTCAAACAGGCATTTGAACGATACTCAGGAATGGATAACCCAGTCGGAAATGCTAAACAAGCAATAGTGGCAGCATTCATCCAGGGACTTAACCCTAAAATTGCTGAGAAAATTCAAACAGTAATTATTGGCTGGGAAACTAAAGATTTGACTGAAGTCCTTGCTGCGGCTAACCATTTTCATAACAAATTGGAACGGTCTAAAGACAATGCCGAGTTTAAGTTAATGGCCTTACAGATTTCTCAGTTGCAGGGTCCAGGTAGAGGAAGGGGACGAGGACGGGGAAGGGGAGGCCCGGGTAGATTCAGGGGAAGAGATAGATCCTTGAGCCCACAAAACCCAGGCTATGGGAACCAATGTCATTATTGCAAGCAAGAAGGACATTGGAAATCAGAATGCCCCAAGCGCCCCGGCCAAGGACCCAGACCCCAGTCCCTGCCCCCACCTCCACTTCCTGTCAATTTTCCCAGTGTTGAATAGGACAGCCTGAGGGACAGTGACATCATCGCTCCTTTGCTTGCTACTGACCAATCTGGTCCGTTTGTTGAATGCCTTATTTCTGGTAAACCTGTCTCCTGTCTTGTCGACACCGGAGCATCCCGCTCCACGCTAAAGGCTGCTGAGTTTCCTTTTCTACCTTATTCTCCTGAAACTATAAATGCTGTCGGTATAGGCGGACAACCTATCCCACATCCCGTCTCTGAACCTGTCTCCATCTCTATTGGCCCTTTGTCTGAAAATCATGCCTTTCTTCTTAGCCCCTGTGCACCTGTCAACCTTCTTGGTAAGGATTTGTTGTGTAAACTGGGATGCGTGATTTATTGTAGCCCAGATGGTGTTTACCTTGAGGTACCAGAACATAGGGAAACTGAGCTTGTGGCTTTGCTAACCCAGGAGTACTCTGAACCTGACACTTCCTACTTGCAAGAGGAACTGTTGGCACGAGTACCTCCACAGCTGTGGTCCACCCATGCAAATGAAGTGGGGCACATGCTGAGTGCTGAACCAGTGCGTATCATCTTGAACCCTGCCAAGCCA
>NW_005843180.1:228028-255354 GCF_000455745.1 Alligator sinensis
TTATGTCTTAGTGCAACTGATCCTCTGCTGCGTGAAAGCCAGCAGGAGAAGCTTTAGCAAGGCAAGAAAACCCACAGCAGAGTCTAGAACAATGGTGTTACAAAAGTGTGAGCAGATTGAAAGAAAACATGAAAGGCTGCATGATGAAATAGAGGGGCTCATGAGAATAAAATTTAAGGCTAAAGTGAGACTAAATAGTCTCAAAGGGGGGGACTGTGGAATCAGAAAAAATATATGCCTTAAACTTTGATTATTTTAGTTATAAGATGACATAACCGCTTTGTGGAGAATTGCTGGCTCTGTATAGTAGAACAGATAAGAGAAAGTGTTTGGTCTTTGTAACTCCTCTGCAGCTGCTTCGCTCACTGCGGCCTTGAAGATAGCAAAAAAGTATGTACAAATCTGATTTCCAGGTGCAAGAAGGAGGTTTCTGACCTAACCTCGCCTCCCCCATTAGTTCCCATCCTGATTACAGCAAAGAAATAATGAAGTAATATTATAGCCGCTTTTCATGCTAATTTCACTATATGATCACGTGAGTTGTAAGCAACTGTTAAAAAGTATATAAGCCTCCTGATTTTGCTCTTGGGGGGGGACCCCTTCCACGTGCTTGGGAAATCCATGTCACTTTGGAGTCCCCCCTACAGCTGTAGTTTCTTTTGAATAAAAGCTTCTGCTGACCTGACCCAAAAGTATGCTGCGTGTGTTTCCATGACACACACATGCATGGAGTTGCATTTTACTATGTATAAAATTCCACTCAGCTACATATGTATATATATAATTAAAAGCAACAATGCCTTTTGAGCAGTTCAGGGCAAGGTAATGACTGTAATTAGACTGCCACGCTCGACCAAAATAGCCTCCCCAAACAGCAGAACTCATTAAATTAGAACTGGATTGGTCACGGATTGATTTAAGGAAATACTATAAAAAACCTGAACATTTTCCACATGCCTTTGTGAAAATCCAGACAGACACCCGGGCTGCCATTTCCTTTCCTACATGATTCTCTGTGAGGCCTGTGTGTACCGAGAGCGTGGAGCAGGGAGCAGTCATCAGGCATCGAAGTCCGTCCTCACGCCCTTTCACCCCCACGACGGATGCTGAGGAAGCCTTTATTCCCAAGTCCCTTCAGAGGAAGTAGGCCAGACTAGCTCCGCTAGCAGCTGACGTTGCTTCCCTTCCTGGTCTCAGGCCTTCCCATAAATCTACTTAATTGTCCAGGACAAAGGAGGAGCATCATAAATAATCAGTAGCAACAGGCAACTTTGCAAGTTAAGTTGAAGCAAGAGCCCTTGTCCTTCCGGCTCTGTGTATTCTTCCTGGCTTTCACTGAGTGGGTTGTTAACTTGCTAACGTACAGACAGCGGCAAGCCAAAGGTTTTACCAAGCATGGTCATGAGCGCTGTTTAGTCCTGGGTTCCCATAGTCTCATATTTTCTGGGTGACCTAACTTAGCACACTATGCTTTCACCCGCTTGACCTTGTTTATTGGAAAAGTATGTGAGAAGCTGATGGATGTTTCCCCAGAGTTTCATCCCGACTTCAGTGCACACGGCCCATAATGGAAACAGCATGCAAAAAGCAAAGAGAAAACCTTAACCAAACTGACACCTGGAAGAAACATGAGAGACTAAAATAAACCCTTGAATGTTTTCTTTAGAGTAAGGCTTGCTGCTATTACTAATGCTTGCTGCTAATACTGCAGCCACTGAAAAATACTCCTGACAAAACACTTATCTCATTATCAGCTGGGCAAAAGTTCTTTTATAAATCAATTACCTCAGGCAGAAAGCAAGCCAGGAGTTTGAAATGATGTGGGAAAGTGGGAACTGTGGTATCAGATCTGGCCAGCTGTTCTTCTGGTTCAATAGTGATGGACATCATTGCTTTTCCGGAAACTACAGGTCTCCTGGGCCAACGCGATTTAAGGCCAATTAAAGGAGATGAGGGCATTGCCGAGTAGCTCTGTGCATTCTCGTGTGTGATTGTCAAGGCAAAAGAACCCGGGTAAAGCACTACCAGCGTGTGACACATCAAAACAGGAGGAGCTGGCACAAACCGCTGGCTTAAGGAGCAGGATTTGCTGCTAAACATTTGACAGTTCTCAGGGAACAAAGATAGAAAAACAGTGGGGAAGAGCAATCGTGGCTGGAGCAGAGGGATTGAAGGGTTGCACTGTTCAGGGGAATGGAGAGGGAGGAGGGATAGGCTCGTTCGTCTTCAAGGGCAAGGGAAACCGCGAGGCGCTGAGACGTGGCAGAAGGGAGACGATAGAGACAGTTTGCACCGAAGTCACGGTGGGAAGCCTGTAGACGATGCCCTCGTGGGGAATGGTGGCAGAACCAGGAGCAGCGGTCTCCACCTGCAGGAAAGGAAATTTAGGTTAGTTATTAAGAAAAACTTTCTCACTAGGTGGGTAGTAAAGCACTGGATGGGGGCTCCCCAGAGAGGTGGTGGCGTCTCCATCCCTGGAGGTTTTAAAGCCCAGGTAGACAAAGCCTTGGCTGGGATGCTGTAGCTGGGGCTGGTCCTGCTTGGAGCAGGGGTTGGACTAGATGTGACCTCCCGAGCTCCCTTCAGCCTCATTGCCTGTGATGTTATAATGGTTGGAGTCTCCTGTGGACTCCCAGGCTCACAGCGGGTTGGGGTGGGAGGTATCTCTGTACCGCAGAGCGTACTTCCAGGATTCATGTCACGACGGACAGCTGTAGCTGCCCAGTGCTGTTCTCCTGATGACCAAGGACCAGAAAGTTTCATTTTTCATTTCAGTTTTGCATTGCTGAGAAAGACTGCCGCGTCTTGCAGAAAATTGGCTCTTTGAGTGACATACGGTTTCAGGATGGTTTCTATGAATCCTGAGGGCTCTTCTCTCTCTCTCTCTCTCTCTCTGTTGGCAACCTGGCTGTTTCTCTTGCATCCTGTATTTATGTACATACGGAGTTGTGCACAAGTTTTTTCCCATCTGCTACTTAGCGCGGATGTGTCTGCTTCTCTCCCAGAGACCCGAGGCACTGGGATATCTGGAAGCTGGCCTGTGTCTATCCCAACCATGCAGCTGGCCCATTAAAAAGCATCACCCACGAGAATTCGCACCTCTCACTTTTTTGTTTTAAAACGTTTCATCTTACCTCGAAGACTTAAAACTCCTGCCGCCCCCCTGGACCCCGCATTCCCTCCTTTGCTTCCACTGACAAGATAATTTTCACACCTCATCTTAACATTGACAAGATGTTCCTCCACACATTTGTTCGGAGAGAGAATTAATTTTTTGCACCTCTTGTCATTTCCAGTTACATTTTTCCCCCAGCTTTCTGGGGGCAGGTGTTTGCGTGAAAGCCCATCTACATAATAGAGCTGATAAGGTTCGTGCCAACAAATTACCCGGCATCAGACATTTGCTGGGATCTGCTGGTTCCAGATGCCCAATTAGGCGCATTGCCGGAGTACAAGTTTCCAGCGATATTTTTAGTCTCTCCCTGATGGGTTTTTTTTTTTTTTTGTCTCCCAATTTAGCTTGGCTGAAATCAAACTTTCATTGTTAGTTTGCGATGCTACGATTTCCCAGGGAGAACAAACTGACTGCCAGCGCGGCTCACAGGTCTGGAGAGGTCGGCGCGTGCTGAGGGAGGTGTGAGCGCACACGTCCGTGGCACCCGCTCCCAGCGTGGACGGCCTGCACGTGTGGGGTAGCTCGCTGCTCCCTAAAGGAGGACTCGGCCGCGTTGTGCCGGGCCCGCGAGCGTGGGGAGTTAGCACCGCGCGGGCTGAGCCTCCACCCAGCAGCTTTCTGCGCACCGCACCTCCCGGCGTGGGCAGGCCCACGCTCCCATCCGTCACGGCCCGCCCAAAGACTTGGATCTGGAGCTGGCTGCGAAGCGTCAACATGCGATTTGCAAATATTCCCACACGTACCTGCCAGCCGGGCACCCCAGCCTCGCCGCGGAGGCCTTCGCTCATGAGTGGTTTCCCCGGGCTCAGAGGCAGGCCCTGATTTTCAAAGGCAGCTGGCGATTCTGCATGGCTCAGGGCCAGGGGCCAGCTTCAGACCGGGTTGGGCAGCCTGGTTTTCTGAATGCACCGGGCACATGCCCGTAGCACGTGTCTTGCTGGGCACCCGAAAACATTTCTGAAGATTTCGGGCTGGGTGCGGAGGAGCACCCCGAATCGCATACCCCATGCCTCTCTTCCTGCCTCCAGCGTGTGCATGTGCATGTCTGTCTAGTAGGATGCTGACGTGTCTCCCATCCCCGCAGTATCCAGGCATCTCCGTGTACTTGTTCTCACAGCATTTCATGATCCTCGGTTGACAGGAGATGTCTGGGGCACGGAGACACCGCTGTCCCTAGTCCGAGGCCACACGGCTGGTTCGTGACAGAGCTGGGGACTGGACTCATCCTGCAGCGGGGCTTGCGCCCTGGCCTGAGACCTTGGGGCTCGTGGGCCATCTCTCCTTGTAGGCAGCTTGCAGTGACAGGCGGCAGCTGGCAGCGCCCGGGTGCACCTGGGGGTATTCTTACAGCTGCCAGCCCCATTTCTATAACGAAGTCCCTGTTTCCTCTGCTCATTTAGATGTCTTCCAGCTGACACCCCCACTTCCAGCTGCCGAGGGCAGAGGATCCAGGCCGGCCCTGCAGCCTGTGAGCTGCTTCGGGAGGAGGTGGGCTATTAACGGAGCTGGACCACGCTAGGGATCCCCCCCAGGCAGCAGAGCCAGTGGGCAGTGCTACCTGCAGAGCGGGGATACGCCCCAGATGCCAAGGTCCGAAGCAGCAGCCAAGACCATGGAGGTAACTGGAGCTGCTGAATGCCAAGGAATAGACGACACAAAAGGCTTTGGCCTCCGTCCCTTGGAGCCTGACCAAGCCTGGCTGTTGAAACAGGGCATAGGTGTTTCTTTGGAAGGAACACCTCATCCCTGCTTGGACAAGCCGCCTTCTCCATTGTGCTGATTTAATTCTGACCACGCGCCCTCACTTGCTCTCGCATCTACCAACACATTGGTGTCACGGATGCCTAGTCCCCAGGGAAATCAGTCATTCCAGAGGGTAAATTGGGCACCTACGAATGCAGGCTTCCCAAAGCAGAGGCCACCTCTGGTCTAGGTGGCTTGACCGAGGCCTACAAGGGAAGTCGGTGGCAGAGCCAAGGTAAGGACCAGGAGTTCCCAGCTCGCTGCCTGCGGTCAGCTTGCGCACCGCTCCTCGGGGCGGCCGTGCCCCTCTGCCAAAGAAGAACAGCAAACACAATGGATAGCGCCATCATGCCATTATATAAATCCACGGTGCGCCCACATCTTGAAGCCCGTGTGCAGGTCTCGCCCCACATCTCAAAAAGGATGTTGTAGACTTAGAAAAGGTGCAGAGAAGGACGACCAAAATGATCAGGGGAGATGCCATGCCAGGAGAGACTAAAAAAGGCAAGGGCTCCTTATTTTGGGAAGGAGAAAGCTGTGGGAGGACACAATAGAGGTCTACAAAATCATGAAGGGGAACAGGGGACTGTTGTTCCCCAAGTCCCCGAACACTGGAATGAGGGCACCCCCGGAAATGAGCAGGAGACATGCTTATAACTAACACGAGAAAGTGTTGCTGTTTGTAACCCAACATATAGTTAACGTGTGGAAATCATTGCGGCAGAAGGTGGTAGAGGCAGAGAGCACAGTCAGGGTCGAAAAAGGCCTAGACACGTTCCTGGATGATCGATCTATGAACAGTTGATGAACCGAGCGGTTGGAGATGTTTGCTCTGGCATCGCTCACCCAACTATGGCAGATGCCGGGGGCGGGCACGGATAGAGGATAGATCGTGCTACAGCTATCGGTTCAGTGCTCTGCCTCCGTAGCATCCACCCCTGCCCCTGTTGGAGACAGAGCACTGGGCTAGATGGACCCGTGGGCTGACCCAGCGTGGCACTGCCTATGTTCACATGCAAAGCCACTGGCAAGTCCCTGCTTTGGGACTACAATGTGCCTGGCTGTGCTTTCCTGTCACCTCCGTCTGGAGCCCAGCCTGGCACCGGCTTTGCTTCTCTGCCGGGTGGATCAGCTCGGAGCACTGCAGCTTTCACGACCTGGTTGCTGCAAACGCACCATCTGCTCCGGCTGGACGAAGCCGGGGGAAGCCAGGAAACAGATAGCGGTAGGTTATGTCAGCCCTGGCAGGGCAGCTGGACCGACAAGGGAGGCAGCGGAGGAGGACGGCTCAGGCAGAAGTGGCTCGAGGCAAAGGGACTGGTGCAGAAATGCTCTCACGAGCAGGTATTTCCTGCCTTTCCCTTCCTGGGCCTGACCCCGAGCCCAGCAGAGACAAGGGAGAGGCTCCCCTTGATTTCGACGTGCTTTAAACCAGAGTCCAGCACTGGCAGTCCTGTCCCCGAGGAACAATCCCTTCTGCCTCCACTAGCACAGGTCAGGGCCCAGAGCCATTAAGCCCCTCCGGCTAATGCAGCTGACACACTTCTCTGTGCCCGAGAGCGCTGCTCGGGGTGGAGAAGTGCCTCTTGTGAACGCGGCAATGCAGGTGTATCCACTCTTCTGGGGCCACGAAGAGGCAGCATCTCCGTTCAGCGAGGCAGCCTGACCCTTTCAGCAGCTCCGCGGCCCCGGCGTGGGGGTGGAGAAGCTGCATTTTTTCATGTCCTGTGCATCATTGAAAGACCTCTGGCTTCTTCCTGGGGTCAACAAGCCAGTGCTCGAGGGTGTCTTTTTTGGCTCTTGAAGCACATCTAATTCTTTCGGTGTGTTTGTTTGTCACAGTAAATGCGGAGCTGTCCTTCGGAAAGCAGCCCGGGGACCAGCGCTGCGGAGCAAGCCTGCGGCAAGCCGTTGCTCATGGCTTGCTCAAGGAAAGGGAGATACCTGGGGGCTCTTCTATTTAGCTTAGGAAGGAAATGTGGCTTTTCAGCCCTGAAAATATCTGCAAGCACTAAATGAATCCTTTGGGTTAGCGCTAATGTATGAAGCCAGGAGACTCCGGTTTGCCTCTCTGGCAGGGTCACGGTCACAGGCGCTGGCTTGCATATAGAGTCCATCCGACGTGGGAGTGATGCACGAAGCACACAAGCAGATGCTCCAGGGAAGGAGGTGGCTTCCCCCCTGGGGAGAGAAGCACAGCTCTCCTGTCCCCTTGGATGTGGCAGCTGCTGTCCCAGGGGCACCGGGGCCATGGCGAGGCAGGAGTGCAAGTCCTGCCGGCGGGGCAGGCTGTTCATCCGGGAGTCAAGGACATGATGTTGCTTGCACCGAACATAAGCACTGCCACGGACGGGGTCAGACCCTAGGTCCGTCGTGCCCAGTCCCGTGTCGCACAGCGGCAGAGCCTGGAGGGAGAGCGACGGGGACTGAGCTGGGTTTGCCCCGTTCCTTTCTCCCGTGCAGCCCCCAGCACAGAGGGTCCAGGCAGGGCTGATGCTGAGGCCGTGCCCCTCGCTCCCGGATCGATAGTGACTGATGCCCCTTTCCTCCCAGCACGCGTCCAGTCCCTTGGTGAATCTGGCTGAAGTCTCGGCTTCCACTGCATCTGGAGGCCACGAGCTCCAGCCGTGCATGACCCATGGGGTGGAAACCTGCCTGGTATTCGTTTTGAACTTACTACCTCCTCGTTTCATGTTGTTTCCCTCACTCTTGTCCTTATCGCCTGCCCCCCAAGCGTCTCTTTTCTAAACTGAGCAGGCCTGGCCTCTTTACTCTCTCCTCATGTGGAAGTCCTCCCTACCACTAACCATCCTTCTCCCTGGAGTGCCTTCACCCCCCTGGCCAAACCGGTCTCCAGGCCCAGAGCGGGTCCGACTGTGCTGGTAGCAACAGCCAGCGTGCAGCCCGTTCCTCGCCGCGCTCTGCACACGGGCTTCAGCCCCCGCTGTCCTGCGTCTCTGTGCCCCACACAGCCCCGGCCTGAGCAGCCTTCGCTCACACCGCTCTCTGCAGGTCCCAGCCTGGCCCAGTCATGGGCACCCCTCCCCGCTCCCCCTGCTCTACCGGGGCAGAGTTGGGTGTTATGTCTCATAGTTGTGTCAGGACTGACTGTACAGTTAGGCAATGGGTTTGTCTGGGCCGGCCCTGCCTTGGGCAGGGGTTAGAGTCACTGAGTCATAGACAAGGAGGGTTGAAGGTTGCTCAGGAGTCACGTCCAGTCCAATCCCCGCTCCAAGCAGGACCAGCCCCAGCTACATCATCCCAGGCAAGGCTTTGTCAAGACAGGTCTTAAATACCTCCAAGGATGGAGAGTCCACCACCTCTGGGGAGCCTGTCCCAGCGCTTCACCACCCTTCTGGTGAGGAAGTTTTTCCTAATATCCAACCTCAACTTCCCTTGCTGCAGCTGAAGCCCATTGCTCCTTGTCCTGTCGTCTGCCCCCGCTGAGACCAGCCCAGCTCCATCCTCTTTGCAGCCCCCCTGCAGGGAGGTGAAGGCTGCTATTCAATCCCCCTCGGTCTTCTCTTCTGCAGACTCAATCAGCCCATTTCCCTCAGCGTCTCCTCACCAGTCCTGTCCCCCAGCCCCACAACCATTGTCATTGCTCTCTGCTGGACTCTCTCAATGTGTCCACATCCTTTCTGCAGTGGGGGGCCACAGCTGGACACAGGACTCCAGATGTGGCCTCCCCAGCGCTGAACAGAGGGAAGAATCACTGCCCTGGATCTGCTGTCAACACTCCTACCGCTGCAGCCCAGGATGCCGGCAGCCTTCCTGGCACCAAGGGCACGCTGCTGGCTCCTATTCAGCTTCTTGTCCCCTGTCCCCCCAGGTCCTTTTCTGCAGGTCCCAGGTCCTTGTCCCCAGGTCCCCCCAGCCCCTCAGCCCAGCCTGCACCGGTGCATGGGGTTGCTGTGGAGGTCCCCGCAGCCCCACTGCTCTAGGATCCAGACTTGTCCCAGCTGGGAGACAACAGTCCAAATTCCCTTCCAGCGTGAGCTCGCCAGGGCTGGCCTGCACGCAGGCGTGGGACTGCGGGGCTGTGCCGGCGCGGGTTGCATGCAGCTCTGCTGCTCACCCCGCAGTCGTTCATCCCCAGACGTTTGCCAGGGAGGAGCTTTGCCCCAGATGCCTTCATCAAGGGCTTAGATAAAAGAGAACTGCTTGCAGTTGAGAGGCCTGCTGCTGCTTTGTTCTTGCATCTCAAAGAGGCTTTTCCCTTTGAGTACTGCGGGCTCCCCATCCGGTGAGACAACTTGGCAGTTCTCTCTCAGGCCTGAGGGAAATCTGCATTGATTCAGTTGATCCAGCTATTACCACTGCAGCTCCCGAATGCAGATTCGCTTTGCTGGCTTGATGGAGCAGGGCAGGTCCCTGCGCCCCCCCATCTGCTGTGAGCAGGGCAGAGGGCAAAGGGCTTGCACGGCCGGGCGCCCGCGTGTGTCAGCTCCCATTCTCGCTGGGGCAGACCACCGGCCCCACCACCGGGGACAGGGTGGGTTAGCCCCACATGTGGCTTATCTCCAAGAGAAGAACCGACCCTTCTTCTTGGCCTGGCAGGGGAGACACCATGATCACCACCTGGCTGGAAGGGAGCATCGGTCCAGGAGGTTTTGCTGTACCTAGAAAGGGAGATCGCCGCCTCCCTGACCTCCAGTGACTTTGTGTAGTGGCGGCTGGAGACCTGTCCACTGCAATGCGTGCAGACAGGCCCCGCGAGAGCCAACTACAGCTTCCCAATGGGAGGATTCATCGATGCCCGGGTCAGAAGGGACCTCAACGGATCGTCGAGTCCAACCCCGCGCCAGTGGCAGGAAAAAGTGGATCTTAGCTATACACTTCATTTTATGGCGATGGAGGGTTTCTCCCTAGCTTGCTCCTCTGGCCTTTGGGATAAAGGCAAGCGCGACTTGGGGGCATCTGAACTCCAAGGCCTCTGGGCTTGGGGCCTGTACATAGGATGCTTGCTGTGGACTTGGGGGGATCTGAAGCCCCAGGAGAGGGGAGGGAGGGAGGAGACTTGCCAGTGGTAGCGCCGCGTGGACCTGAACGACTGAGCTCTGCTCGGTCAAGATTGGGAACTTGACACTTGGGAGTTGCCCAAGTGAATTCGGGACCCTTATATCTCTATCTCTAGCCTTTTCCAGCTGCCTGGTCCAGCTCACGTGCCCGGCCCAGGCGGTGGGCAGCAAGCCCCCAGGCCAGCGCCGTGCGGCAGGAGATGCCGGGGCCAGGCCAGTCCATTCCCTCTGAGTCCCAGCCTTGCCTCAGGCTAGCTGGAGGCAATGCTGATTAGCAGAGGCCGACTCATTGACGGGAGGGCCCGTGGGATGAGACCAGCGAGCTTGCTTTGCACACTGCTCGGGATTGAGCATAGAGCGTGCAAGGGCCATTCACAAAGAAGGGAGCACAGGAGGTGTGGGCTGATCGCTGGCAGTGGCAGGTGTGGCCAGGAAAGGATTTATTTATTGTCTAGAAAATAAAAATAAACCTTATGATAGGACTCTGGTTCAACAGCGGAACAGAAGGGAGGGTGCCGATGCCCTCGGCAGAGATGGGGCATTTGGGCTCAAGGGATGGAGCCGTTCCCTGCAGGCCACGTCCCTACATCCCAGGCCAGGCTGCGCGGAGCCGGCCACAGCACGGCACTCGCACGGGGCGGGGGTGGGAGAACTGCAGCATCCCCAAATTGGTTGTCATGCCAAGTTGGCCAAGTGATACATTTCGACAGGAATGGAAATTTTGTTTTGGAAAGCATCTAAATTTCAGGCCCGCTGGAACAGGTTGTTTGGATGCAGCCCACACGCTTCGCTCCGGTTTGAATTCTGCCCTGCCTTGCTATTATAACTGCCAGTTCAGCAGAAAGCGCCTTTTCAAATGAAAAGCAGCTTTGCAAAGAAAATTGAAATGCTCCCTTCCAGCCAGGAGGCTTCTTGAAAAGCTTCCTTTCAGGGTATTTTTTGGGAGGGGAGGGGAGGGGGGGAGGCACAGAAGCAAGTTTCTGCTTTGTTGAAATGGCATTTCTAAAGGGAGTGTTGAAGGGATGATGTAGCTGTGATGGTGATTTTGCTGTACCTAGAAAGGGAGATCGCCGCCTCCCTGACCTCCAGTGACTTTGTGTAGTGGCGGCTGGATGTGAGAGACGGTGATTTTTGTGGGTGAGATCTTTAATCGGACAGCTGCATGGCCGGGGTAGGCGTAGACGAGCTTTCGGGTGTCACGGGACCCTTCCCCGGGTCTCTGGAGGGGGCAGCACGGCAGAGCTAAGAAGCAGAGGGAACAGGAGCTTGTTTAAAACTCCACGCGTCCAAAAAGGCAGGATTTAGGAGCAATGACCAGGGAGCCGATAGACGAGGGAGGTGCAGTAAAACACCCAATAATAGAAGAACAGGCTGTTCATTATCACCTGTGAAGTGCAGGGATTATTGAGCGTCAGGTGGGTTGCAGAGGACCCCGCCGTCCTTGTCTCCGCTCGGGCTCTGGTTGTTAGCGCCCAACAGGTTTGCAAGGGTTTGTTCGCAGGCACCAATTTTGTTCCCAGGCATCAAATGTCCTTCGAGCGCAGAGAGCTCTCTCCTGGGAGGGAGACGTTTTCCCGCAAGCTGGCTCCTGTGCTGGGCAACGAATCCATCAGGGTTATAGCTACATGTCAGGGGCCTGGCAGTGTTTGGGCTCCCACGGCAGATGCTTGGCAGGCAGCTGGCAGGACACAGTCCCTTTGCCCTGAAGAGCCTTTAAACGACGGGGTGAGGACAGACAGAGGCTGGGAGGACGGGGGTGGGAGGCACAGAAAGGGTCATCGGGGGTGGGACGTATTTACGTGCGTGGATGTCACATCAGCGGAGCCGCTCGCCGGAGGTGCTGTCGGCACCACGCCACCAGGCGAGAGCTCTGCCAGGCTCGCTGCAGGCATGCGGCCCCGATGGCAGGCTGGTTTGCCCGGGGGCAATGACACGAGACCCTGCAGCAATGCAGTGCATTGCATCACGTGGCTGCTCTTCATTTACTCAGGTATGAAAACTGGTGACACGGCTGGGTCCAGCTCTGAGTCCTTCGAGGGGCTTGGGCTAGCGCTTGAACCCGCATCTCCTGAGCCACGGGCTGATAGCTGGACAAGCTGCGCTGCCCCTGGCTAGCTGAGCCCTAGCAGAGGACGATGCAGAGCCTGCACCTCCGTCTCGGTGGCATGTGCTAGGCCGTGCTGCCCTGCAGTCAGTGCACGATCGTGGCATGCATAGACACCCCCAGCTTAGCCACCTCCGCCTAGCGTTGCCGCTGCGACTGCCTGTGCCAGCAGGCTGTCCCCGTGCTCTCTCTGCAGCAACCCCATCCAGCCCTGGCCCCTGGTACCCCCCCGTGCAGCTCTGGGGGGGCCAGAGGAATCCAGGCTGCCGTGGGAGTGAGGGGCCCGTCTCCCCACCCAGGGCCTGCCCACTGGGAGGGGGCCGCGGCTCGCGTGCGGGGGCTGAGGAAAGCCTGCCGGCCCACCCCGAACAGCGGGGGCTGGCGCTTTCAGTTTGGGACTCGCATTTGCACATCGCACCTTTTCCTGGAGCCGCGCCGCCCACCCCTGCAACGCGGCAGCTGGCTCAGCAGCCCACGCAGGAGCCGGGGCAGGGAGGAGATGCTGCAGCCGAGGGCCAAAGCTGCACGCAAGGCTTCCTGCTTGCTCCTGCAGCGGGGCCCCGCGTGCAGCCAAGGGGGAGGCAAGGCCGGCAGGTTTGTGGGTGACGCCTGCACGGCTCAAAGGGAGCTCCCTGAGCGGCTCCGAGAGCACTGCCCTGCATCCTGCCACCCCGACGGTGGGATCTGGGGAGGCTGGGGCTGGCGGAAGGGTCAACTGGCTGTGCGAGGCCGCGGCAAGGAGCCTGCTACCTGCAGCGCTCACGCCACCCCCCGGGTCATTTGAACCCTTGTTGCGCTGTATGACTTTGCCGAAGTTTTTTCCTCCGGCAGAGCTGAGGAGCAGACAATGCTGCTAAACCCAGAGTCCTCCGTGGTGCTTAATTACCTCTCCTCACTTCCAGGGTAGCTGCAAACCCCTTTGCCTCTCTTCCTCCTGTGACTGGCTGCACGCTCTGAAAGGCTGTAGGAGGGGAGCGGTGGCAGAGGCTGAAGGTTTTAGCCGTGTTCCTTCCTGCGCATTGACAAGCCCTGCTTTTTTCCCTAATTGCATCATTTAAAATGCATTCAAGGCTCCCCTGGACAATCATGTTTGGAGCTGCCGCCCTTGGAACACCAGATGAAAGGCTGCAGCGATTCAGACACAAAGAGCCGCCATTTCCCACCTCCCTTCCAGCACAATTTTCCTCTCTTTCCCCAATTTAGTGTGTCAGATTGTGATGATGAGAGCAGCGTTTTCCTGACACGGAGAAGAGAGCCGATGCCTCGCAACAGCAGAGCGGGCTCCTGACAAGCCGCAGATGCACTGAATCCTAATGAGGGCTTATGCAACCTCGTGAACTGGGGGGGTCAGAAAGAACAAGCCCGGGTCTATCCCGGGTGGCAGAACCCCGAGCTCTGCGGTGCTGCGACCTCAGGGGAGGATGGGCTTCGAGGCTGATGGACAATCTCCCCCTTCCCGACATCCTCGCCCCTGACATCTTGCCGCACAGGCCCCGGCACCGTCGGGAGTGGCCCTTCTCTCCTTCCTCTCCACGACACGCGAGCTGTCCCAGCCTGGGACGGACGTGGGCTGTGTTTAGCAAGAAACCATGATTCACACTCAATTTAGTGGCAAAACAATCTGCCACGTGGCAGCAAATCCTGGCTGGATCGGGTGCGGGCTGGCAGCTGGTTTGTGTGCCAGAGGTGGGGGCTGGTCTTCGGCTGCACGCGGCCCATGCAAGGAGCCACAGCTGTAATGACTGCTCCTCCCTCGAGGAGCTGCATGGACAGTAGTGAGCAGCCCAGAGCCCCCGTGTCAGGGGCCTGTGCACGCTGGAGGTACCAGGGGCCAGATCCTTTCCCCACCTGTCAGAGCCCAAGAGTGAACCTGAGCACTCCCCGAACAGCCAGGGATACACCTGTGCTGCAAATGCCCTCGTCGTCCTCCCTGGGCTCGGTCACGACAGGCAGGGAGGAGGAGGGGACCTTCCTACTTTTTGCACGCGTGGTTCTTCGGGGATGCCCGGAGGATTTTGCAGTGCACTGGAATAAAAACGCCGAGCGTTTGGGCCTTGTCCCTCTGCTCAAGGTCAGACCGATGCCACATCTGGGGTCAGGAAGGTCAGTACGGGCTGGGGGGTGTAGCGGGGACCTGGTCTTTTCACCTGGGATCTCTCAAGCATATTTTAACAACCTTTCCAGAGCCGTGGCCCTGCCAGCTTTCTCTGGGGCAGGTTTGGGTATGATGTCCAGTGCTGTGTTAGGGGTGACCGTATTGTTTTATGGAGAGTTTAGCTGATGGATTTGTAGAGGGTGGTTTGGACGGGGCTGATCCTGCCTCAGGAAGGGGCTGGACGAGATGTGACCTCCGCAGCTCCCTGCCAGCCCTGCTTCCCTGGAGGGCCGTGCTGCTGTCCTGGCCTCCATGCAACCCGTGTGGATAGCTCAAGGCCACACAAGAAATCTGGGGAAAGGCTCTGGAAGTGGAAACCCCCCTGCCCCCCCGCCCCGGCACCGCTCCTGGATTCCCTCCGCGGCCGGCGTGACCCCGCGAGCTGCGGCCGGGCTCTGCGGCGCGCTGCCACAGGCTGGGTGCTTCTTGCGCTTAAAGACAAAACCAAACGTGTTTTGAACTACAGGGGAGCTCAGGGTTTGGAAGCAGCGGAGGGTTTTGTCTGCATGCCCAGCATACAAATGTGCCCTGCTCAGGGGCTGCAATGAAAGACTGCCGCAGCCCGCAGCTCCGCTTCGGCCAGAGATGAACGTGGCTTGGAGCTGCGTGGCTTCAGCGCCCGCTTGACGCCTACTGCCGGGCTCGGGGCGGGAAGAGAGTGAACGGCTTCGCATGGGCGCAGTGGCAGCAAAGCCCCCCGTGCCCGAGAGCCCAGCCTTTCCCCAAGACAGTCCCACACCTGCTTGCATGCCCGGCCCCCCACTGCAAGGCTGCACGTGCATTAAAGAGCCCCCAAAATAACCCGAGCTCAGGATGCCCGTGTCCTAGGGGAGCGCCCAACCACTCAACGGGGAAGCCAGGCTCCTGCCTGCCTGTTCCCAGCTCAGTTAATCCATTTAGTAAGAGGCAGTGATGGGCTGACAGACAAAAATAACATTGGCAGCAGAGCCCAGGGCCTAGAGAAGGGCTGCAGCTGCTGGGCAGCATCACCCACCCCCTGGCTTGCTCCCCTCCTGCCCTTGCACTCCCAGATGCCCATGGAGGGGGCTCTACTCACTAGGCTGGGGGACCCCCTGTCCCCTGTTGGCTTTCCCCCAGGGGACCTCTGTCAGTAGAGATGCCTGCAGGGTCTGCTTGCTCCTAGGAGGCCCTGCCCTCCTTGCCCAGCTCCCCCCTGGGAGCAACCCCCTGCCTCCAAGGACTCCCCGAGTGCGGGACGGTCCCCGTGCCCCAGGGATGCTGCGAGTGCGATGGCGGCAGTGGCCTGGGGCTGGCGGCTGCTTGTGCCTCGCTGGATGTGACTGGTGCTCCGCACGCCTGGGTGCCCTTGGCAAGGGGCCAGGCGCGGTGGCGGTGCCCAGGCGGCTCTCGCTCGGTGCCGGGGGAGCGTGTGAATGGGGGAAGTCCTCTGTGCTGTGTGACTCAGCTCGTGCGGGCACCGGCACCCCCACCTTCCTGCTCTGACGCCTCGGCTCCTTTCCGCAGAACGGAGCCCGCTCGCCGGCGCAGACACGTGGCCTGCCTGACAGCGCTCGTTCGGGGACCGAGACTTCGCGCTGCAGAAGAGCTGCCATGTCCTGGGTCGGACCGCGTCCCAGAGAAGGGGGAGTGACGGGTCCCAGCAGGGCTTTCCCCCTTCCTCTCTCAGCTGCAGCCTCCAGCATGGCAGGTCCAGGACGTCACTTGATGCAGGCGGTCCCCGGGAGACGGGCATGGCTGGGGAGGATGCTGGGTGGAGCTGGCCAGCCCAGGCCCCAGGTCATTAATGGCAGGGTTGCCAGCCCAGCTGCAGGGAGAGTTGATTAAGGACCATGGCTAACGAGCTCTGTGGGTGGCAGTCACCCCCCGCCCCCGGTGCCTGTTTGCAGCAGCGCAGCAAGGGGCAACGTGCAAAGCCGAGGCACAGGTGTGTTCGGGTTGACAAGCAAGGCTCTGACTCTCCTTCGCAGCTTCCCTGCACGCAGTCCCACGGCTCCCGGTGCTGCCTGCCTGGCACCGGCAGCTCTGCCAGGGACACAGAAAACAGCAAAGCCAGCACAAAACTCCTCTTTCCGCACCAAAATGTGGTGGTGCGACAGCATCCCCTAGTGGGCACAGGCGACGTGCCAGTGCCCTTCCATTTCCCCGGGGTGGGGGCACGGACAGCTGGGGCGGGAGAACAGCATCCCCGCTCAGCCTGGGCCCCACAGCCGAGGTCAGGGCTGCTCTGCCCCGGGCGCTGCTCCGCTATTGCGGCCGGCGCCTTGCACAGGTTTCACCCCAAACAAACCCAAACCCAGCACCAGGAGCTGCCCCTTGGGGGGCAACAAGGACCATGCGAGCACCTGCAATGCTTGGGGTTTATTGGGGTTTCCCGGCGGCTGGGGGGTCTATCGGGTTTTCTTGGTGTCTCCAGCCGGGATTTTCAAGGAGGTGCTGCTCCCTGCGGCCAGGCCGAGCGCACAGGCGCTTTTCAGCAAAACCCGCGGTTCTTGATCTGCACGTCGGTGTTTCTCTTCCTGAGAGAGGGGAAGGCACGAGTGAGGCCAGCGGGCTGAGAAACATCCAATGACAATTAAATCCCAATGGAGAAGCCACGCACAGCCCCCAGCTGCGCCAACAGCAGCGATGCGAGGAGCGTGGGCTGCTGCCACCGAGGGCACGAGGCGGCCCTGTGCCAGGATCGAATCCTGCAGCCAGGGCCCCCTTCCCGCACCATTTCTTTCAGCGCATCTCTGCTGCTCTCGAGCCCTGGCAGTGCCCTCCCGTCCTGACACGCACCTCCCTTGCCATGCCAGCCCTGCCCATGCCACGCACTCCCGTCCTGCAGCACTATTGCTGTGCCAGGGCTCGACGTGCTGCACCCAGCCCCTCGCTGAGCTCATGTGCTTCCCTCAGCCCTGGCTCAGCACCGTCTGCTTGCCCCATCTCGCCCTGTGACCATTACAAGGGCCAAGGACACTGTTTATCGCTCCTGGGTGGCTTGTAAAGAAGCCTTTTGCAGGCAGCAGCTTTCCGGTCGGCGGCAGCACGCTGGGAGCGCGACCAAACAGCAGGGCTGTGCAACCCGCACGCGCGTCTCCTCCCTTGGGAGCTTCCCAGGGAATCGGGCAGGTGTTGGGCTTTTTCGAAAGAAAAACCCAGCCAGTCTTGAGCAGCAAGTGTCGAACGGTCCGGGAAAGAGGACTCGGAAAGGGCACAGACACGCTCCACTGTGGCTGCCGAAAGCCCGTCACTGCCGTCCTGCTGCCCCACGGCACCGCTGACCGCAGCTGTCGGTGCACCCGGTCCCTCTCCTGGGGTCTCTGCCCCCTGCCTGCTCCCCACAGGTCTCCGCTCGGGGCCTCTGAAGCATCTCCTGCTTCTCTCCAGTCCCCAGGCATCTCACTCTTCAATCTGCAACCAGCTCTCGGCCAACCCCTTAGCTCTGCCTGGGGATTAAGGACGTTGTCCCCCTCCCCTCCCGCCACCACAGACCACATCCCCTGCACGGCATGGAACCAGAGGGGAGCCGTCACTTCCATCCAGGATGCCCCCCCGAGCTGGGATTCAGAGTAGGTGCAAAGAAGGGAAGTGCTGGGGACCCCGGGAGAGCCGGGTCCCTGAATACAGCCCCCGCCTGCAAGCACCATCCCGTCCGCACGCCGGCCTTTGACTCCTGCTGCCTTTAAAACACCCCTCCTGGCCTTGAAGAAATGCAAACATCTTGAGCTCGTGGTTCAGAGACGATACCTTGTATATGACCAACTGAGAAACTGCAAAAAAAAAGATCTTTTTCTGTAAGATTGAGGTTTTTGCAGTTTCTCAGTTGGTCTAATAAAAAGGATCATCTCTGAACCAAGCGCTCGAGATTTTTGCATTTCTTTTTCTCTCAGACCAACACGGCTACCAAATAGACCTCTTAGGCCTTAACATTCAAAGCCAGCGAGGAGGGCAGGCTGCGGCGAGGAGGACCTGGGGCCGGAGGGGCAAGCTGACCCAGCAGGGCTTTCCCACACGGCTTTTCTGCGGGCCAGATCCTGCCCTCGGTTACAGCAGGGTCTGTCTGGCATCAGCCTGTCTGGCAGCAGCGATGATGGAGCCCCTTGGCTCTCGCCGGCCTCCCTGCTCTCATCTGAACTGTGACACCTGCAGCATCCTTATTCCCCCAGAACCTGCCTCAGCCCCCCCAAAACCAACAGAAGTCTTGCCAGATGTTAGACCAGGCCCCGATACGCTGAGCACACGGGGAGAGGCCAGGAGAGAGCGAAGACTGCGGCAATGCTTGCCATGCAAGCCAGCACAGATGAGACCCCAGGGGACTCTTTATCCTTGGAAACACCTGGTCCCGAAAAATGGCGGCCTGACACGGGCGCAGGAGCCCTAGAGCAGAGCTCAGCACCCGGGGGCAGGTGCGGGAGCAGCTCTTCTTGCACGAAGCCCGGAGACTCACCGGTTCTCGGCACACAGCACGCACTCGTTGGGGTACACCTGGAGGTCAGTGCCACAAACGGGATCCAGGATCCGGGGGCAGCCGCTTTCCGGAAAGTACTTGGCACACGACGGCTGGAAAGGGATGGGGATGACAAGGGAGAGACGTAAGTGCCCAGAGACCCCTGGGCTGGGAGCGTCCTGCTGGAGATGGGGCTTTGCCGGAGCAGGGGAGCAACGGGGGTACGATGCCCTGACGGGTGCGGCCGTCGCACCCCGGTGCCTGTTTTCGGCCCCTCTGCTTTCAGGTCTCAGCTCCGGGATGGGCACCGCATGGTGCCATGGACGCTGTCTGCGCCGTCCCTCTCAGGCGTGAGCTGAGCCGGTCCACGCGCCGCCCTGCTCTGAGCCAGCCCTTCCCACCCACCCACCGGCCTCGCAGCTCTTCGCACAGGGACGTCACGAGCCTGTTTCACTGGAAGGAAGCAAAGGCCCGGCAAAGCCCAGGGACATGCCCAGGGTCCCTTAGCAGGACGGTGGCAGGGAGGGGGCACAACCCAGCTCTCCCAATGCCCCGGGGCCATGCTGCTTCCCACACCCTGCAGCACCGGCTCCCCGGCCCGCAGACAAGCTGCTTTTGCTGCTGCGGGTCACTGCGAAGGAGACGCCGTTACCTTCTCCCAGATGCCGGAAGGATCTTCAGGTGCTGCGTTGCCTAAAACACAAGGTGGGAGCAGCCCTTAGAGGTGAGCGCTGGCAGCTGGGCACAGACGGTCCAGGTGAGCTGACGGTGCGTCCCGCCGCGCCCAGCCCTGCAGCACCCCGCTATGTCCCCACAGCCCTCCCCTCCCACCAGCGTCCTGCTCAGGGCCAAGCCCATCTGTGCTGACTCTCCCTGCCGCTCTCACCGGCTCCACCCCAGGCTGGCAGGGAACAAAGGGAGGCTTGTGCTCCCCATCGATGATTCAGGGGTGAGCAGCCCCTGGCCACCAAGAGCACCTGGGGGGCCCAATCCTGCTCTCACGGGCGCGGGTGTAAGTCAGGAGCCTGCTCTGCGATTGCAGGGGGGTTGCACTGCTAGGGGAGGCAGCGGGGGATCGAGTGCTGCTGCAGGCGGAGGCGGAGGGGCCGTGTGCCCATCTCAGGAGCCCCCACATGGAGCCAGAACCGGATGGGAGTAACGGGGCAACGGCTCCAGGGAGCTGGGCACGTCTACTCGGGGCCCGGATGCCAGGCTGGACGGGAGGGAAGACTGGATGTGACCCGAAGCATTCAGGAAAAGGCTCTGGAGTGGGGCAGCGGGGGCAGAGATCCCGCTCCGGTCAGCCTGGGGTCTGCGCTCAGGACGGCCGTCACACCAGGCTGCACCGGGACTCCCGGGAGCCGACGGCTGCAAAGCGCGGGCAGCTCGGCTCTCGGCTGGGCGAGGGGACCTGCACCTTCCCCTCCAGGCAAGCAGCCTCTGCTTTGCCCAGCGAGGGTCCAGGCTGGAGTCCCCGCTTTGGGGAGCCAGTTTCCAAGCTGCCTCGTGGAGCCTCCCCTGCCCATGAGGCACCAAGGGCTTCCAGCCCCACCTTGCCCTGACCTGCACCCCGGGCTCCCTGCCCTGCCACGAGTCCAGCTCCCTGCGCCAGGTAGCCACATCCCCACGCCGTGCCGCTTGCACCTCCAAGGGGTCAGATCTCGCAGGAGAGAAGGGGCTCGAGGGCCGCGGGCACTCACCAGGGCAGCAGCACATGGCTGCGGCCAGGAGCAGGAAGAGCATGGTGGCTTTCATGGTCGAGACGGCTGGGACTGGGCGCTCAGTACAGCTACAACGCACCTTGCTCCAACAGACCTCTCTCCGCGAGTCCCGGTGCCGCCGCTCCACCTTACCTGGCTGTGGCACCCAGGCCCCCCCCCCCCCCCCCCCACCCTGCACAGAACACAGGGAGGCAGGAGGAAGTTGCAGGATGATTAATTGTGAGCTGCAAGGACGACTCTGGATTGCACACAAGTTGGCTGCAGCAGAGGGGACAAGAGCTGGGCAAGGCCAACTGTGGGGAATGCCCTGTGGGGGGAGCAGCACCCTGGTTCGTGGGATGCAGAACGCCTTGTCCCCTGCGCAAAGGGGGCCAGGCAAGGAGGTATCCCGCGTGTAGACCCCCAGGGACAAACAGCCCCTGCCCCAAGACTTGCATGCTATGGTGAGCCTTGAAGGCTAGCACTTGGGGTCTGAGACCCAGGAGCTGCCTGGCATATGGCGGGGGAACGGCACCGAGCCCATCGCAGGGGGAAAGGGACACGTGCGTGGCATGGAGGAGCTTGCAAGCCCCAGGCCTGCTGCAGTGGACTGAAGGCATTTTCTGCATGGCTCGGCCTGGGCTGGCCTGCCAAATGGAGCTGGGCACGGCTCGGCCTGCGCTGCCCGGCTCCAGAGCCAGCCCCACGGGCAGCCGTGCAGGGAGGGCGCGGGAAGGGAAGACCTGCTCTCTCTGCCCGGACCGGGGAGCTGCCTGGAGGGGCGCGATGTCTCTTGAAGTGAAGCCCCCTGCCCAGACCCCGGCTGGATCTCGCTACCTCTCACGCAGCGTTTTGCCTCAGTTTCTCTCTCAGCCGGGCATTTCTCACTCCAGCCACACAGAAGCAAAGCCTAATTGCTCTTGGTGAAGGCAGGGATAAATTGCCTCTTATCAGCAGGGAACAGAGATCATTAACAAGATAGTCATTAGGACAAGCAGCTGAGGTCCGGGCATGGTGTGGGCCCTGCCTTTGAAGTCCTGGCTGGATGCCCTCCGCGGGTAAACACGCACTGCCCCAGCCCTGCGCGGCAGCGACCGGGGGTTGGAGCGGTGACAGGAACGACGCCCCGGTGTCTGCGGCTGCCCGGGCAATACGTACGCCCTGCATGGTGCGCTCAGGGGACGATGGGAACGTCCCCTCCCATCCTCGCACCCTGCTGCGGAGCGTGGTCTGGGGTACCAGTGCCATCCTTGCTGCTGTCCTCGCCGGGCGTTATCAATGCGCTGGCACGGCTCATGTCTCAGGAGCTGCCTGAGTGTGCATAAGTGGCTGCAGGAGATCCCAGCACCAGTCAAGTCTGAAAGAACGGCCACGGGCTGGATTCGGTGGCAAAGGTTGAGGCAGGTTTATTGTCTGCAAGCACGGCCCTAGCACGTTGCAGCCTGACAAGCGCGTCCGACCGGGAGTTAAGGCATTTGTACCTGCAACAAGGTCGGCAGCACAATGCCATGCAGGCTCCCCCAGGCCGCTGCTTTCCAATTCTCCTTGTATACGCTGCTCAAAACAAAGGACGTGCTGCATTCCTCCTGTGTCTTGAACATCTCAAACCTTCCTGGGACCGGGGGCTTGTTTCACATCCTGGCCTGGGTGTTCCTGTTCCAGCCTTAGCGTCCCGGTACTGGGTTATCCTCCCTTGTGCCTCATCTCTCCGTCCCTGCTCTTGGCAGGAGCGCACGCCTGGCCCACGTGCCAAATTTTGCTTGTGCGCGGAGTTCGTGCATCGGTGAGGTTTGCTGGGGAGGTGTCATCTGGCCAGTGCTTTGGCAAAGCTGGTGTGTGAGCAGCACGTATTGATCAGTGCTCCAGCGTGGCCTACGGTGAGCAGAGCTACCTCGGCCGGTGCTGGTTCGGGGCAGGCCACGGAGTTTGGCGCTCAGGCCCCGGGCTGACCTTGCAGAGCAGAACCTGCGCCCCCGCGTCGCAGCTTTGTAAACAGCGGTGGTCGGTGTTTCCCCTGGGTGCTGTTACCTGGAGGTTTCCCCAAGTGCTCTGAGTGCTTCTCGTCCAGGTCACTCAGGCACGTCCCCTGCAAACACGGTCACTGGAGATCCAGGTGATCAGCGCGTGCACGTGCACGTGCAAAGCATCCTCTGCTCATGCATGCCCCCGCTCACCTCCGCAGCCCACAAGCCCCAGGCAGATGCACACTTGTGTCAACTCTGGACTGAGCGACGGGGAATAAACCCTGCCGGGAGCAGATGTGCCTTCCCCTCACCTGCACTGAGGGCAGAGGGGTTGTGTGGGAAAGTGAGAGGGAGGAACTGGACGAGCGGGTCATGAGCTTCCTCCGAGCACCCGTCTTCCTGAGTCTGCAGCCAGCATCCAGGAACGACGTGCCACGACATCAGCTCGCTCCCGGAAGGCTGCACCAGGGACTGCTGCTAGGCCAGCTGCAGAGAAGTGCGCAAAGCCCAGGGCACACGGGAGGAAACGCGATGTGAAGCTGGCCCAGCTCCTGTGCATACTTGGGGAGACTTGGCTAGAGCCTTTTCCCATCAGAAGTCTCTGTGAAGTCTCCCAAAGTAAATCCTTCTTGTCCTGCGGCTTGGTGGGTCTAGAGCGATGACAGCCGTCCTTCCCAAATGGCTTGGACTATTAAAACACGGGATGGCAGCTCCGCACCCTGGAGGCACTTTGTTCCCCTCTGCAGAGGTTGGCTTCCTGGGCTGCGTGACCGCCGCAGCGCTTCTCCAGAATGATGGGAAGGGAGCAAAGACTCCCCGGGCCGACCCGATGACAGATGCTGGTCTGGGGCAGTTGGATTTAGCCTGTGTGGAGAACAGACCTGTCCCATGAGGCATCATAAAAAATGGGGAGCAGTTCGTGTTTCCAAAGCCCTTGGTGCCGTGGCCACCAGGCGCTGGAGGGGTGCAGGGGAAAGCAGCCCTGCCAGGGCTCAGGGACCGAGGCAGATCCATCAGCGGAGCACAGAGGAGCAGGTGCCAAGATCACCTTGAGGAAGCGGGAACCGGGGCCAGCACAGAGGCCCCCGACAGCAGCGTCACGGTCCGAGGGAGACTCCAACCCGAAGGCAGCCCCACGGGAGTGGCAGAGCCGGGGCTGGAGGGACCCTCCTGCGGCCTCGAGTCCAGCCCTCGGCAGAGATGCCGGCTGCCCCATTCCTGCGCACAAGGCAGCAAGCTGCCCTTTGCACCAGCAGAGCTGATTGCAGCACGAAATGCCGTTCCAGCCCGGCAGTGCAGACCCCCGGCATTTGCCGCCAAGCCTGTGAATGTCAGTGCAAAGCAGCTGGTCGGGGTGAGAATTAATGTCAGGAGCAATTTCTGCAGAGCTGGGTTGTTCCTGATGCACCAAAACACGTGGGATACACACCTGCTCCGCCTGTGCCCGGACTCAAGCCTGTGCTCCCCGCTCTCCAGCCCGGTGCACGGCTCTCTCTGGCCCAACAAATCTCAATTTAGTTTGTAAGCTGTGTGAGTCTGTGGTCTGAAGCCAGGTCTCTGCACGGCCAAGCCCCTTGGCTGCTCCAGGCTGGGGTCTCTCTCCTTTTGGCTTTACCTGAGTGTCCACTTTGCCCCTACTCCTGGCTATCTCCAAGGAGCAACAAGCTCAGGTGGCAGCGCAACTCCCTGCGTTAATTAGAGAAAGACTGCTCATTAGGCTTAGCCCTGGACCTGTTACTTTGCCATAACTGGTACGGGGTAGTGCACTACTGTCCCATCTGTCCCCAAGCTCCAGGCATCGCCAGGCATGGGATGTAAAGCCGTCACAGCCCCTGGGATGGGCTGAAGGTCCAGTTGAAGTGGGAGGGGGGAGGAATGGCTCAAACTAGTTTTTCTTGTGAATTCCAAATAGAAAAGTAATCAGGACTCGTGGTAGAGGTGATATCTTTTATTAGACCAACTAGATTTTTGCAAGAAAAGTGGTTTTCAATAAAAACATCCCAAATGCCTGACATGGAGTCCGCAAGGGTGGTCACTGTTGGGAGAGAATCAGCGTCACAGAGAAGCGGGCTGGAAGGGAGCTCCCGAGGGCACATGTAGCCCACCCCGAGGCAGCATCAGCCCTGTCCAAAGCATCCCAGATGCATCCATTCGTGGTCCAACCTCTGAGCAAAACTGCAGCCAGCCCTGACACTGCACCGGCCATCTCACCCGGCCCTGCCACAGGTAAAGCAGGGGACCACGGTGCACAACGTCCTGCTGCTGCAGGGGTTGTTCGTATACGCCGAGATCCCAGGAAAAGGCTGTGCTCCTGCTGCAGAGGATTTACTTGGCTGCTGGAATAACGTGCATTGGTTGCTAAGGTCAGAGGTTAGGAGCTTGGCCGAGTTCAAATACGTCAGACAAGGAGGACTTCGGCTCACAACAGCTTGTGCTACATGCACCTACTTTGGTTAGTCCACGGGGCACAAGCCTCCCCTGCCTGCAGAGAAGCCAGCAGTCCAAATGCCCGCACGTGCACACAGACAGCAGCCATCTCCCATGGTCCACGCGGTTTCTCTAAGGGCTTGTTGCACACACTGCTCTGCCCGGAGGCGGCCAGGGCCGCGTCTGCAGTTCATGCTCTTTTTTCGAGTGCCCACGGCAGCTCCCAGCACGAGGACGGGTGGAAAAGTCAGCACTGACCGCTCCGATACAAGAGTGTCCTGTCTCTGGGGAGGGTTTTTGCAGGGTCTCATTGGCAGCTGGAAATACCAGGATCTGGGGTTCAAAAGATGCAGATTGCTCAAGGCAGCTTTCCTTCTTTGAATGAGCTCGCTCGGAGTCCGTGGTCATGGCAGGGACCCCTCCAGTGTCATCACCGCCACGTGATTAATACAGGAAAGGCTCTGATTTCTCTCCGCTCCCAGTGCAGATCTGCCCGTGCCGGTCTGGTTCCTGCCTTTCCAAGTGGGGTGAGTGGCGCTGCAATGCGGGGTCGTGGTTTTCCTGGCCCGGAGGTGGCAGACACTCAGCGGTGATGCTTTGGCGGGACTGTGGGAGCGATGGTTTTCTTGAATATAACAAGCAGAGAGGACCATGCTTGAAAGAGCTTTTTCGGTGCTGACCATCTGCCTTGCCCTGGTGCGGGGGCTGAAGGAGGCATGCACGGCCAGGGTTTCTAAGCAGTCTAGGGCAGCTCCGGCTCCAGCACCCTCCAAGTCCAAGGAAACAGTCAATGCAGCGTAGCAAATCTGAGTGGGGGGTGACTAGCAAAGAAAGCAGAAAGGTCGGCTGTTCCCAGACCCCCAGAAACACTGATGCATTGGTGAGACGGAGAGGGAAACCCAGCATCTGTCTCCTGGGAGCTCTCCAAAGCGGGTGGAAATCTTTCCTGGTGGTGCTGGTCTTAGGGATACAACCCCATCCTTCAGCACGGATCGGGAGCATTACTTGCTGCAAGTAGTTGGAGCAGGGAGACGTCCAGCCAGTCTGCCCGCTGCAGGGAGGAAGCATTGGCGTGGTATACCCGCCTCGAAATCCTTCTACCTGTGTGACTGGTGTCATGAATGTGGGGCCCTGCTCTTTCCTAGGCCGTTTAGACTTGGGTGACTGGGGCAGGGGGCAGGTGGCTCCCCTATCCATTACCAGTGCATACACCCGACCATACCCACAGAGCCTGCTGGAGCGGTATTAGGATACTGAGGATATTTGACTGTTGCCCCAGGTTGGGTGTGTGCCAGGTTATAGGAGATTAGGAGCTAAGCCTGTTTGCTGTGCAATTAGCTGAGCCCAAATAAGCCATTCCCCAGCAGCATCCTCCAGCCAAGGGGAGACTCCAATCAAGCAGCTGTCAGGGTGTCGCTGAGCAACAGCCGCCCGCGTACTCAAGGCACCTCGGCTCTTATCGCTAGGAAATTCCTAGGAATAATTCCTAGGAAATGACACAAAGCAGATCGTAGCCAGGGCTGCTCCCTGGATAACGCCCTGCCTTCCTCCCTGGCGGGGCCAGATCCCGTCAGGCCTGATGCTGTATGTGCTGAGGCACACGGAGCAGGCTGCGATAACACAGCAGCTGTGCACGGCTGGATACGCGCGGATGGCTTCGTGCCCTGCTTGCTGCAGAGAGGAGGTGAGACTCGCAGGGACGAGGGCTCTCGGGAGGTCTCCGGGCTGCAGGCGCTGATAGCAAAGGGCAGCAGGGGACCGGGACTTCTCTCGTGCCCTCCGTCACTGTGGTGCTTGGTGCTGCGTGAGGATGTTTCTGCTCCTCACCGCTGTGCGGGAGGCCGGTCACATCCCGGAGGCACGCTGTCAATTGGAGAAGGGACACCTGGGTTCGGCGCCCTGTTTTCTCTCTGGGCAAGCCACACAGGCCCAGATTTGCAGCCATATTTAGGTGCCTAAGTCCCTATGGCTTTCACAGTCAAGGTCAACCTTAAGCTCCCCCGAAACCTGTGCCCTTAGCTTGACCCCCAGTGGCAGTCCAGCCTGACCCTGGAAACTCTGGCAAACTTTGGGGTCTGAGGTCAAGCTCACCCCGGCTCCCCTCCACACCCACCACGGTGGGTTTGGGACTCGGTGCAGGGCAGGAGCATGTGAAGTCAGCCAGCACCAAACCCACAATGCCCCCTCCCTGACTTGCAGCCCTTGTGCACCTGGCTGCCTGCCTCCAGCGCCTGCCATGAGCGCCAAGCAGAGCCGGAGACAAGTGGCCCGAAGCCCGGTTCCTAGAAGGGCTCCATGCAAGGACCAGGCAGCACGGCGCGGGGGCTTGGGGGCGGGTGGCAAGGCCAGCACAGATGGGGGAGTCACACCCAGGCAATGGCCACTGATAATCCTGCTTGAGTGACTCGCCCGGGTCCCAGAGCCAGGAACGGGACCGCGCGGCGGCGAGGAAGAGGCAGCTGCGATACCAGCGTGTCCCCATCTGAGTTGTTTCGTCGCTGGGTTTCGGCCTCATATCACCTGTCTGCATTAGCTATTAACCCTGCCACGATCCCCGCGTGCAGCTGAGATCCTTCCTGGCACGGCTCTGCTGAGCACGCGGAGCGGAGAGGCAGAGGCTGGCGGT
>NW_005843180.1:255432-258921 GCF_000455745.1 Alligator sinensis
CGTTGCAGTCGTAAATCATGCGGTGATCTCCGCTCGGGGCTGCCTGCCCCGCGGTCTTGGGTTAGAAGTGAGCGCCCGTCGCATTCATTTTGTCTCCCTTTCCCCGAGCAGAAGGGGACCGGGGCTGGAAGGTTGTCACAGGTGCCGTCCTAATGTGATGCTCCAAAAGTGCTCGCAATGGCACCAGACGGCTGCAGGCAGCGCTCACGGGGCTCTGGCTGCTACTTTCCTTGGGTGCCTTCGTTTCCTCGGGGGCAGTCACCGATCCTGCGATTCATAGTTAAGGAGCTTGCCTTTACGGTGGTAGCCAGAGGCCTCTGTCCGGGCCGGCGTGCCACGGGGCCGAACCACAGCGAGCAAGTCCTACGCCTACATGCCCCTGGTTACAACTGGAGACCCCAGCTCCTGTCCCGTCCCCTGCAGAAGAGTCTCCCATCCCCTGTTCAACCACACTGCATGCGAGCAATTCCCCTTCAGTCTCTTCTTCTCCAGACTGTCATTCTTGATCTTCCAGCCGTCCTTCATAGCTTGTGTTTCCCGGACCTCTCAGTGCCGTTGTTGCTCTTTTAATGCTTCTCCGATTAGTTTTGCTCCTGGCAAGGTCCGTGCGAGTCTGGACTGTCTGTGGGACCCTTGCTGCAAGGACACGCGGGAGACCCTGGCAGCTGTTTGCAAAGCGCTGAGATGACGCTCGGGGAAGGCAAGGCCGGGAACCTTGCACGGGGTTGCACCAATGTCGTTCTTGCCCGCAGGAAGATCTGAGACAAGTCTGGGTCTGCGGGACCATGGCAGTGGAGCTCTTTTTTGGGTGGTTGGTTTCTTGGGCTGCAGAAACACATCTCATGCTGCACTTATCCCCTCACCTGCTCTCCCTTGGAAGCACGTGGATCGTCTCGTGTCCTTCCAAGGAAGAGCTGCATTTTCTCCCATGCCTTGGCTCTGGGGGAGAAGGCAAAGCAAGTGTGTTCACCATCACGTGCTGGGATTGTGCCCCCTAAATGGGTCACGACTCAAGGATCCAGAGTGGCATCACAGGATCTACATTGTCTTGATCTTGAGAGATTCCCTGAGCAAGCGACCATGCTGGGCCATCGCCTTGCCCCGCTCCCGCTACATGCCAGCACGGCTGGGAAGGTGGGACTAGCATTTCTCTTGCCGCTGCCGGCCTCCGCTCCCCCATTCCCGCCTGCCTGATATTTGTTCCCTTTCCTCTCTCACCTCTTTTACCTTCTAGCAATAAAGAGTCTGGTGCCGCCAGCCAAAACCACCTCTTTTGCAAAATGCCGCAGGCCTGCGACCAGAAAGGCGGCCACAAGGAACGTCTTAAGCTGCCGCGGTGCGAGTTGGCCAGGTCTTGGCGTCCGCTCAGACCCGTGCGGGGCATGCCTTTCCCTGGTCACAAGTAGGTGTCAGGACCAGGAATAGAAGCCAGGCGCGCTGTCACCTCCGGTCGTTTCACTCCCTGTCTGTCCACGTTTGCCTCGGTTTGTCTTTAAGGGAATAGGACCAGACACTGCTAACAGGAGCAGCAGCCGCCTGCCGCAGCCCTTCTGGATCAGCTCTCCCTGGCTGCCAGCAAGGACCCATTTGTTAGTCTTTAATACCAGGTGGCAGACTGTCAGCAGGAGGTTTCCTGGGAGGAAGACAGAGGCACGATGAAAAGGCGGCACCCTTTGGACTTCGAATAGCCCTGAGTCAACACAGCCAGGAGAGATTTCCATCTCTCAGCAGCTGGGGAAAGCTCCCAGTGACAGCAGCCTGGTTTCTCCCTTGATCCCAGGTACAGCGACAGGCGCCAACACCCCTGGGCCGGCCCTGAAATTGCCCCTGACATTCAACCTCACCCCCCGGCACCTGGCATTCACGGACTGGACGGCAAATACCTGGTGTCTTTGCCTTGCCGGACTGCAACGGCGTTTTGTGCCACAGTCAGACCTGCGCGTGATACCTAGGCAAGAGCTATTGCAGGTCGCTGGTGGCTGCGTTCGCCGCCCGCGTGTAGGAGCAGGGCACCTGCATCCGTGCAGGGGCTGGACTGCGATGCTCGTGAGGTCCCCCAGCCCTTGGCTCTGTCGCTGGGCTGCATTCGGGTGGGAATCCCCCTTGGACAGTGACGCTGCTGGCTCCAGGTCTGTGCTGGCCCCGGGTCCCGGTGCACAAACACCTCCTCGAGTTGATCTTGGCACCTGCTTCTCTGTGCTTAGCTAATTAACAATCTGCCTCGCGTCCCCGAGCCCTGGCAGGGCTGCTTTCCCCTGCACTTCTGCAGCGTCGGGTGGCCCCGGTGCCAAAGTGCTTTGGAAACACAAGCTGCTCCTTATGATGCCCTGTGAGGCAGGTCCTCTCCGCGCCCAGCACTGGCACTTCCAGCCCCTCACAACTATGAAACTTGGAGGAAAACCAGCGACTGCAGACCAGGGTCAGTGATGGGCAGGCAGGGCAGGACCTGACTTGGGAAACCTCTGGTGCATTCCCATGATGGTCAGGTCCAGCATAGGAAATAAACCTCCACAGAGGGGAAGGAAAGGTCTCCTCGCCGCACCAGTCAGCCTGCGCCGGGTGCTGTACACCAGGGTTGGGGCTGAGCAGGAGGAGTCTGTCTGTGGCTGCAGACTGAGTTGTCTGCGTGGCATCACCAGCGCCAGGAGGAGTATCTGGATTTGCCAGTCCAGGGGCTTCCTCCACTTTGCCAATCTGGGGATTTTTCCCTGGCGGGCTCGGTCGGTCTGCTCCCAGCGTGAATCTTTCACGATAAGCACTCCCTCTGCCCAGGCCCTCGGGCACTGGGAGCCTGGGCTGTGCTCAGGCTGGTGTGTGGCACCACCGTCCGGCAGCCGGGCAGAAGTGCACTGGCTTCTCGTCGGAAAGGCTGGTGCCGAGCCAGGGTCCCAGCCAGCCATCCTCGCCTGGGGTTTCTTCTCCAGGGTGCTGGTGCCCCTTTGCTAGTCCCCTCTCTGCAGAGTCCAGCAAAGGAGCTGCCAGGCAGCATGCCCCAGGAAGCGGCAGGCGATAGGCATGCTAGTCCCGGGAGACACGCCGCTGTGTGCGTGCAAATGTCCTGGTGCTCCTAGCCACCCGAGCTTGGCCTGGGCAGTGGCTGAAGGGCCCGTGATACAGCAGGAGTGGGAAATGGGTTATGTGTAGTGGAAGACACGTGGGGCAGCTCCGGGTTGAGTCTTCCCAGAGAGCAGAAAGTGTTGCCTTTAACAACCCTTTTGGCCTGTCTGCAGAGAGGATCAATGCCTTCTGCCCCTGGACTCTGGTTTGCAGTAAGTTAAACACAGCCACCTCTCTACGAATACTCTCGGATGTCCGTTCTGCTCACGGCGGTAAACGAAACCCATGCAATAGTGCCTGCAGGACTGGGGGTCCTAGAAAACACTCACTTGGCCATAAAAGATTCCCAATCCCATGAAGCGTTGGCTGGAAACAAAGCAGGCTGGTTTCGAAGGGTTTGGTCAGCCTCTTTTCACTGGATGCCAGCTCTCC